>NW_017963652.1:572472-653133 GCF_001661405.1 Williopsis jadinii
GCGTGAGCAGGCGGGAAAGGAGGGCGATGTGGAGGGGCAGCGAGCCGGGGCAGAGTGCCGGGGGCAGAGTGCCGGGCGGGTGTCATTCTGGCGTAGGCAGGGAGAGACGCGGTGGTGCTGGTGGTGGTGCTGGCGGAAAGCTGAGCCCAGGCTGAAAAGCTGTCCAGGCACACGCACACGACCTGTGCACGCACCAGACATACACTGCTCGATGAACAAACAATCTACAACGCTACAGCAGCTCCCCAAATTATATACTGCGTAAATTATTACCTGAAACCAAGAGAAACCCTTCAATTACAAAGTTGAATACATTTATTCAGCGTTACCACCCTTTCTGGCGATCAAAGCCTTTCTGTCCTTGTCCAAGTACAACTTGGTGATGACAAGCTTGGATGGGTGAATGTTGATTGGGACAGAAGCACCGTTGGACTTCTCCTTGGTCAACTTGTCAACCTGAACAGCAAACTTCAATCTGTAGACAGAGGAGACCTTACCCTCTTGGCCCTTCTTGGAACCGCGAACAACCAAGACTTGGTCCTCCTTTCTGATTGGAAGAGCCTTGATCTTGTATTGCTCTTGCAACTCCTTGGACAATGGAGCAGACAAAAGT
Source organism: Williopsis jadinii (assembly GCF_001661405.1). Taxonomy (NCBI): domain Eukaryota; kingdom Fungi; phylum Ascomycota; class Saccharomycetes; order Phaffomycetales; family Wickerhamomycetaceae; genus Williopsis; species Williopsis jadinii. The sequence continues at coordinate 573,086 of NW_017963652.1, forward strand.
TTACGTCTGATAGAAGATGGGGCAGTGAAGTAGGCCTTTCTGGCTTTGCTTCTGGAGCTGGAAACGTCTGTACAAGAAAAAAGAGTTAGTATTTCAAATCTTGAGAAAACACACGGAGGATGAGTTTTCGGAATGCAAGCACTTGGAACAGATTTGATTTTAAGAAGAACAAGTCAGAACGAGACAGTTGAACTGCATGTTCTGTCTCCATCGGGATTGGATGAATCTCGTGCTTGTAAGTAAGATGTCAAACAGAGCCGATGAAGATAGAAAGTTTAGTTTCAGTATGAGATATCAGTAAGTGCTACAAGGTATGTGAATGTCACTGGTAGATGTGTATCATCCGATCACTCCTTGGTAAATTCACACCCTCATCGTTCATCGTTCACAACTTTTCACTTCGTGATGACACATTGAAAAAAAAGTCTCTCTTGTATCTTCTTTCACATATCTGTCTTTCTGTACACCGTTGAATATCGTCTACTCGTCTAACTCCATACGACGCCATCACATACCAAGGGATTGCTTAGCCATTTTTGCTGTCTCTGTTGTACCGTCTATGTAACACACTACTTGGAACAAAGCTGTTGAAGTAAATTTCAATTTTCAGCTGTTGATGCGCTTTCTGGCGTGGGACTGCTCTGCAGAAAGAAGAGTTGTGCGAAATTCGCGGGTGTTGACGTAGTGAGAATGTCCGGATGTTTGGTAGTCTGTGTTAGGGCTACACACATCACGTGCATGTATATAGGGCTTGCATGTACTCTCAAAAGTGTTATCAACCAGCTACGATAGAAGTGGAGTGAGTTTAATCTACTATAGCACAATAGATACCAGGATACCGATACGCGTGAATAACATCAATCCGATATACAAGAACATGGGACTAGCACAAGAGCACCTTAAATGAAGCAGAGTAGAGGTATACAGTTAGGCAGAGTTGACCACGATCCACGAGGTCGTCTAAATCTGGGAAGGAGAACGGGTGTCTGTTTCATGATTTGCAAACCTTGTCCCAATGATGTAAATCCCTTATGATAGCTATTACTTCTATCACAACCTACAAGCAAAAAAAACAAGACCATAGGTTCAATATTGGATACCTGGTTTACATAGCAACCACGAATATCAGGAAATCAAAATTTTAAGTGGAAGCCCCTCCCGAGGATCGAACTCGGATCAGAATCTCCGGAGGATACCATGCTAACCATTGCACCAGAGGGGCAATCCTGGTTGGAAAAAGCGAGCGTTATCATCCAAACCGTGCACGGTGTTGCAGGCAGGGGTTACCCAGCTTAACGGGTTTGTTTGTTTACTTTTGAGACACATCGCTATGTGTCTCCAGTTTCACTCATTGAACTTCATTGATTATACACCTCCAGCGGAGAATCACCAGGGGAAGTTCCGATATCACACAAGGAAAGTACGATATCTTCAGGTGGCCCGAGCTCTCCACTTCTCGTGCCCTCATAGTGCTGTGATTTGTGGCCCTGTCAAGCTGTGTATTGCGTCTGAGTACTTGATTCCATCACAATGGATCCAAACGTCTCAAAGTCCATGTTTCTGGATAAGTTCAAGGACGATGATGACTACTCCGAAGAGTTTTCAATAGTGGAGGAGAACGAGCTGTTGCTGTCCCCGAAATTTAAGCGGTTACAATCATCACCACCCAGATCGTCATCATCATCACCTACAAAATCGGGCCATAATGAGAACTTTGGTACTTTTGATTCGATACCTGATCTGCAGTTCAAGGAGCCACCAAAGACGCCGACAAAGACAAGGAGCGAATCAAGGATCCCACTGAAGCACATGAACAGGAAGCCTCCGCAGCCAAAGTTTCTCCCTCGTACGCCCACTAAGATCCATGGTTTAGGGTACTCAAAGAGACCGGAAATGAAAGTATCCCTTACACCGGCTCAGAGATTGGAGAAGAAGTCTGGTAGGATGATCACAACAAATGACATATTGGCATCGTACGAATTTAAAGAAAATATCGGGAAAGGTGCCTTTGCGAACGTCTATCGTGCCATTAATAAAATAACTGGAGATCAGGTTGCAGTGAAGGAGATTCTCATTGAAGACGACGATAACATATTAGAGTTGATGTCTGAAATCGACCTACTCAAGATCCTCAAGCATAGAAACATTGTGAAATACCATGGATTCATAAGAAACGAAAGGAAATTGTTCATATTCTTGGAATACTGCTCCGGAGGCTCGCTTAGAAGCTATTACAAGAAGCACGGCCCTTTAACAGAGGATGCGGTTATAACATACATCAAACAAGTCTTAGAAGGGTTGATGTATTTACACGAGCAAGGTGTTGTGCATAGAGATGTTAAAGCTGCAAACATCCTTCTTACGAGCGGTGGGGCTATCAAATTAACAGATTTTGGTGTTTCTACAAAAGTATCGTCTAGCACAATAAAGACGTTCTCCATTGCAGGGACTCCAAACTGGATGGCACCAGAAATAATATCGATGGATGGTACATCTACCGCGTCAGACATCTGGTCTGTCGGTGCTACGGTCTTGGAGCTTTTAACTGCCGAACCACCGTATGCACATTTGAATGAGATGGCTGCCCTACATGCCATAGTCACAGACGAATTCCCACCTCTACCACAATTCATATCACCAGAGTGTCACAGTTTTTTGTTGGAATGTTTTGAGAAGCAACCAGCTAAAAGACTCACGGCCAAACAACTCAGAGACCATCCATGGTTGACGAGTCAGGTGAGAGGGAATAGAATTGTTGATTCCATTATGCTTAGCCGTTCCAGAAGAGCATCACGTCTGGTTGAACAGGACTTCAACTCGATAAAGAGACTTCACACGAAGAAGTTTCTTCCATTAAGCACTAATACACTTAAGCATGGAGACTCTGAGGCGAATAAATTCCTCGACGATGATCTTCCACAGGAATTTAGAGACTTAGAAATCAATTCTTCAAATCTAAGTGCAAAGATGTTTGAACCTGTCAGCATGACGTGCAAGAATGACAAGGTCTCTGAACTAATTGAATCCTTTTACCAACATGAAGATGATCTGGATGTTCTTACACGACTCAACTTGGAACTTGGACAAGCTGGGAAGTTAGTCGGATCGTTTGTTACAACAGAGTTTGTTTTCAGGGTCATTCAAGCGATGGAAACTAAGATTGGAGTCGAGACAGAGCTAACAGGTGCCTACCTAACACTTTTGCACAATCTTTTCAAGCTCTCTGATCTAGCGATACATGACTTCACAGACCTTGGTGGGCTACCACTCTTGACTAACTGTCTTCATAGCAACAACGAACGTCAAATCAGACATCATGCGTCTGAAATACTCACTGAACGTTTTCAAAGAAACTCATGTTCGCTTCGTGTTTTTGTTCAAAGTGGTGGGCTTAGAACAGCTTTAAAACTTCTTGAAGAAGATTTTGTCGAAGACCAGGTGCTACCTCAAAGTGTTATTGGCATAATAAGTCAATCTTTTAAGGACCGTGTTGTTCCAGAAAAGATTCTCCAGCTAATACTGCTTTCCTTCCCCAATTTCTTAGATTGGATATCTGTCATGGTACTGCACTCCACAAATGTTAAAAATTCACTGTTGGCAGATTCTCTTATTGATATAATATGTTTCACGGAAGGCTCCAAGTTGCTCAACTTGAAACCTATATTTCTCAACTCCATATTCAAAGCTTACAACAAGCTTACAAAAGTGAACCAGATTAAATTGTTGAAATTCTTCAAGTCTGTGAATGTTAATGATCTTCCAGACTCTGCTTCTATGGTGAAATTTCTCACGAAGACTATCAAAAGAGACGTCACCAACACATCACAAACGGATAGTGACACATTGAGCCTCTGTTGTTCGTTGCTTTTCAGCATGTGTCATTTGAACCATGCCCGTCAAGTGACGTTGGTGAGACTTGGTGGAATTTCAATTGTCCAAGAACTTCTAAATACCACTTTACCATGTTCAGAGTTCGTGATACCATTGATGTGTGAGTTTGCACTCAATCCGACGCTAACGAAGCATGTTATGGACGAAAAAACGGGACTCGTACGTAACTACCTAGAATTGTTGATTGACCCGACATGGCAAGCCAACGCATTGGACTCCTTGACCACTTTACACGAAAAGTGCGGCGATGACAGAATTGCACAAGCCATTCTCAATGACAAGTACCACTTTATCCTACAGAGTTTCCTTGTTGAGCATACTCTAAACTATGAACTCTACATGGAGAGACTTGTCAGGTTTTTGTCAACCTATTCCAAATCTATTGTTGTCAACCAGATACGGTTAGCCTACCTCAACGATGACCAGATCGTTGGCACCATCATCACCAGAATCGGCGAATACAAATCTGATTTGGTGATACTCATCGACTTGTTCAAGCTCCTCAAGATCATCATGCTGAACAATGCCTATTACTCCAACTACGATAGGATTATCAACTTCCTCAAGTCATTGAAAAAAACCAAAGTCCTCTTGGTAGATCAATTGATTAATGAGATATTATCCTCCGACTCTGAGAGTACTGGCACCATCATGAAACCACCCTGTTCTTCATAAATAGCTAATAAACACATGTTAATGGTTCCCTTGACACATAGTGTGGACTGGTGCGGTCCGTACCAAGAAAACTTTTCGAGACAAATTTTATATTTTTTTGTGCGATGAGATGAGCTTTCCCTTGTCCATTGGGACATAATAAGCCATTGATACTAGTTATAGAATTGGATAATCATGGCTCCTACTAAGGTCAGAGGTACCAAGCGTGCTATTGCTGGTGATTCGGAGTCGAAAAAGAAGCTCAAGCTTAATAAGAAGCAAGCTGCGCCTGCTGAGTCCGACGATGTGAGCAGCTCCGAAGATGTGAGCAGCTCTGAAGATGAATTGGACAGTGATTCAGACGACTCCTTGGATCAAAGCTCTGATTCTGACGATGAGCTTGACGACAATGAAGACGGAAGCTCAAAACAGGAAGACGACTTTGTCCCACTCGACGCTGCTGATGAGGAAGGCGAGGAAGGTGAGAATGTTGACCCAAACAAGAAATCGTCAGCTGAACAACACGCTGAACAGAAGAAATTACTTCAGGAAAGAAAGCTCCAGAGAAAGTCTGGTGCTGAGGTTCAGCACATCAAGTCCTTGTGGGAGCGTCTAAGAGTTAAAAGTCCAAAACCTCCAAAGGATCTCCGTGAAAAGCTCTGTGAAGAGATCTGGAAGTACTCCAAGGATGTGATTAGAGATTTAGTCTTGAAGCATGATGCCTCCAGAGTTGTTCAGACTCTGATCAAGTACACCACCAAGGAAAGAAGAGACGCAATTGCTCTAGCCCTGAAATCACACTACTACGAGCTAGCTACTAGTTCCTACGGTAAGTACCTGTTGGTGAAGATGTTACACTATGGGTCTAAAGATACAAGAGATCTTATCATTGACGAACTCCATGGTAAGCTCAGAAAGCTCATGAGACACAGAGAAGGTGCCTACGTCGTCGAGGATCTCTTTGTCTTGTACTCCACTGCTGAACAGAAGAAACAAATGATCAGAGAATTCTGGGGAGCAGAGTACGCCGTGTTCAAAGATTCAGGTAAGGGAAAGTCCATTCAGGAAGTATGTGAAGAAGCTGTTGAGAAGAGAAATTTGATTGCTAAGAACCTTGCTGGTACAATCACCGCATCAGTTGAGAAAGGCTCAACTGGTTTCCAAACATTACACGCTGCTATGAAAGAATACGTTCAAATCATCAACGAGGAGGAAGCACATGAGTTTATTGAACTACTACACGAGCAATTCGCAGAGTTGATCCACACTCCTGAAGGTTGTGAAGTTGCATGTACCCTTATTGCTAGAGCTAATGCCAAAGAAAGAAAACAGATTGTCAGAGCTTTGAGAGAACACGGCTTGAACTTGATCAAGAATGAGTATGGTAATCTTGTCGTCATTACTCTTTTCTTGACCGTTGATGATACAGTTATGGTTTACAAGGCATTCGAGCCAGACTTTTCAGAGCACATCTCTGAACTCGTTGTTGACAAGTATGCAAGAAGACCATTCCTCTACCTCTTGACAGGACTTGATGGTCGTTACTTCTCTCCAGCAGTCAAGAAGGAGTTACAGAGATATATTGATTTATCCCAGACCACTTCTAAGAAACCATTAGACCATAGAAGAACAGAACTGCTGGAGAAATTTGCCCCTCTGTTCTACAAAGTCATTGAAGAGAACACTGCTGATGTCTTGCAGGAGAACATGGGATCCCAGTTTGTTGGAGAGGTCTTCCTCAATAATGCCCCAACCACCGATTCCCAAAGGGATTCAGCCATTGCTCAGCTCATTGATGCATTCAAGGGCGACCTTGATGACGAGGATAATTTGATATTCAAGCCATTCTCTGTCAGATTGCTGAAGTCTCTCATCCAATGTGGTAAGTGGGATGCTAAGAACAAAAAGTTGATCAAGTTGGACATTCATGGTTTAGGAGAGCAGTTTGCTACCCAGTTTTACTCTGAAGTGATCGGTGAGGACCTCATTAAATGGGTGGAGAACAAGGATACGTCTTTTGTCGTGGTGTCACTGTATGAGAACTTGGATGCCAAATCAGATGTTCATAAAGAGTTGCTCAAGAATACGAAACAGGTTAAAAAGGCGGCCACAGATGACAATAAAGGTGCTCAGTTGTTGCTAAAATTGATCAGCTCCTAGTTATATCATCGTTTAGTATTAAGTAGAGTAACATGCAAATTCATTCTCCTATATTGATAGTACGCCATTCACAACAATAGGAACACTTGTTCTTTGGCTCTTTGGAAAACAACACTATTTGCACCATCCCCGCTGTAATATAACGAGACGTTAATCGAAGCTTGGTCGCTGATGGTTTTGACCTTTGTTGAGCTCAGTTCATCAGGATTGATATTCTTCTGATTCAATCTATAATTTCGACGCAATGTGTTGACAAAATCATTCAAGATCAATATCGAAGAGGCATAATAACCTAATGCATCAACTTGTTGTTGATCTTTAATATCTGCCATCCGATCCATTTCGGTTTTCAAAATCAGTGCATTGTATTGCACAACAAGCTCGAACTCATGAATTAACGTGTAGACATCTTCATTCATCGTGAATTTACACTCAAGAAGATTTTTTGAGAGAAAAGCAACGTAATACTCCATTAACTGCATCTGCTCGCAGTCTTGAAAACGCTTGAGATCAACTGTCTTCGGAAGTTGTTTCAAGAATTTTCTCTTTGCCCCCTTTGATTCTTCAAAGATCTTATAAAACTTGTGAATAATCATTGATTCATCAAGACAGTGCTCTTTCGACGTCGAATATGAGATTTTGAAAGCACCGAAAAGATTATGTGCGTAAGTGTTCTCAACTAACGGTTCGTATTTTTCATGAAGTTCCCTATGAAGACCTTGTCCCACTGTTCTAATGTAAGGATTGGTTGATAACTGAAGATTGATAACTGGTCCAATACATGCCATTGGACTTCCATATCCCATGCGTACCACATACTTCAAAAACTTAACCCCAGTGAATACATCTGCATCAGACGAACCAGACGTACACAAGCTCATCGCAGTCTGTAAGTATCTGTTAGCAAGAGAGGCACAGATATCCTCATTGTTGTTTATTCTCTGATTGTCAGCCATCAAACTAGATTTTTCTGGTTTCTCTTTGGCAGTATTAGTATTTTCTTTAAGGGAATCACTTTCCTCTTTCTCCAAAAATTCAAGCACACCTTGCAAAATGAAGCTTTTGAGCGGAACATCATCGTTCTGCAAGAGCTCAGTATCCATAACATTCAACACCCTGTCATTTAAAAAAAGTTTAGAATGAGTTGTTGCACAATGAATCAAATTTCGGAGTGCTGCCTTTCTGATATCACGATTCACATTAGATTTGGTGAATATCATTATTACCTTTGTGATCAAGCTGAAAACAGTTTCTTTCGGCTTTATCCCAAGCCTATGTTTGACGAATATATCTCTATATTTCTCCAAGTCACAGTACTTTCCAAACGCACCGAGTAAATAGAGTAATCTGATAAGTTTGTGGTCAACATCAATGAGCATATTCTCCAAGACAAGGTCAACAAACGGTAGAACCAATGACAAGCAGGAACAAGCAGCATTTGCAATCTTCACTGTGTCGTTGAGCATAACTGATAAAGACCATACTGCAGGCATAGCTACTTCTAACTCCCTTGTATTTAACTTTGTTAGTCGTTTCAATACAGACGTTTGCGCACTCTTCAAGAACGACTCTCGCAGAGAAGATAGGTGGTTTAACGAATTCCTCAAGATTACCCATGAATAATACGACGTAGCAGCTGTAGCTGTCGTGTCTGCAGTGATGTAGGGAAGAAGAGACATAAGTTGATCTTGGCTGATAAAAGGAACGTCAGACTTAGTGAAGATTGAAAGTAACCCAAGACAGGTATCCACATTGTTCTGTTTCTCTGTATCGACATTATCAACAGTGTATGACACAAGACACATCGTCATGACTTGACATACTTGGAGAAGCTCTGTGTGAAATCTCTTGTTTTCATCGTTAGCTTGGATTATATCCTCAAATAAGAACTTTTCGAACAAATCCCAATCAGAAGTGCTCTTTTCAACCAGCTTTCCAATCACCAGCATGAGTTTCATACATTCATCCTTGAGTTTGGATTCTGATTGGTTTGACTTATAAGACGGTCCTAGGAATAGAATATCCATCAAAGTTCCTTTGGCAGACTCAACGACAGATTCCTCATCATCGTCAATCCTTCTCAAGATCTTTTGCAATAGGAACACCTTGCTTGCAGTATCTGAGCTGTCATTGAAAATCCGTCTAGCTATCTTGATCGACCTATTTCTAACAGCCGTCGATTTGTCAGCGGTCAAGATGAGCGATTTATAAAAGTCGCCAATCAATTCCGGTTTTTGCAAAATGTACTGATCAAAGATATCCAACACTGCAAGTCTCACTAATGAAGATGGATCCTTGATTCGATTTGACAACGTTTGCTTCACTGATGGTATATAAATCACGCGGGGATCTCTCTCGATCAACATCGATAAATTTTTGAGTGCTCTGGTTCTCGACTTGATCTTCGGATGATCAACTGCCTTTAATAAATGGTTCAAGAAGTTTTGATAGAGAGATACAAACTTGGATTGTTGAAGAATTTTCTTGTATTCTTCTGTTGCAAGAACAGCCGTTATCTCTTTGTGCTGAATCCCAATCGAATCGTTGGATCCACCATTGTTATACCCAATTATACCCATTAGAGTCAGATAATCATCACTCTGATCTTCTCCCAAATCCTTCTCAAAGAAATTAAGAGATTCCATTAGTTTGATTATCCATTCACTCATGAAAACACTTGATGCTGTTTGCATTTGGTGATTATTCTTCTTTCCTTGCAAGAAGTTTGCAACCATTGTGTATTGCTCCTTTAGGTCGCCCATGGATTTCGAAGGCAGGTCACATGCCCCTCTAATTTCCAACATGGCAGTTCCAATCATTCCAAGAATCTCCAAAAGGCTAGTTTCAACTACTGCTGACTGACCCTCCGTGTTACTTACTAATATTTCCAGAAAACGACAAAGAAGTGCTTCTGCTCCTGTGAATGTAGGTCGTGTAACAATATTCAAAAGATCTGTGATAAAGAGTTCAAGAATAGATTTGAAGGAAGTTGAACTGATTAGCTTTGAGACAAGAGTAGACGCAACTGTCGTACAGAACTGGATCTTTTCATCCCTAACATCCTTCACATACCTAGCAAATCGCTGGTCTTCTGGTCTCCGCCTTGAGATTTCTTCGTCTGTGAGCTCAGATTTTGTTATGGTGGTTTCATTACCATAACATTCAGTCACAGTAAACACTTCAATTAATTGCATAATGACTTTTGTAATAAACTGTATGTGAACACCTTCACCCAAGTTGATATCTCTTGACGACACCTTGTGAGTTGGCAATTTGTCGAAGTTCAGAAGCAATTCATCGATGATAAAAGACCTTTGATCTCTTCTAATTTTGAAGATTGTATTCAATATAGTGAGCGCAGATGACTTTAATGACAATAGTAATCTATCGCACTTTTGGAAAATCATCGTTATACATAAGTATTCCAATTTGGTGATGAGAGTATCATTTTGAGAATTCATCTCAAGTTGATCATTCAATTGGGTTAGCACTTTCGATATTGAAGAGTTGAGCTGTATGATAACATCGCTTATCATCCCTTGTGATATGCTCTTCAAAACGAAATCCTCCGTAAAGGTGTATACAAAGGTGAGTGGTTCCAAGATGTAGTCATCGAGGTATAGCTGTTTCTCTTCCCTCTGCATATTCAATACCGCAAAAAGAAGTGAAACGCTTTTCAACGCATTACCAGCCAATTTGATATAATGCTCACCATCAACCCAATTTACTTCATTTGCGGCCCTGATAGATTTCATGCATAGCTCCTGTATACGTTCTAGAATCCTCAATGGAATATCGGTCTTCAGGGATGTTGGCACAATTTTAGTTATGTAGCCATGAATCTCGGTGATTACTGAATCGTTCAAGATGTTTTTCGAGTTCTCCAGTTCTTGCCATATATCACTTGATTCGTACTCTGCATCTTCATCTGCCAGAAATATTTTTCGTTCAATCAAAAATAGTAACTGCTTTAGAGCCAGCTTCTCAATTTCAAGATGTTCCAGGCTTGTATCTGGTTTCCTCTTCTTCGGTTCCCCTTGGTTCATTGTAGGTGGATTATCTCTTTTGTTTGAATTTGTCGTCATTAAAGGTGAAGTTGATGCTGCAGCTGTCTGTATACTAGTTGAAGAGTGCACTGAAGTACTTTCTGATCCCTGATGAGACCCATTTGCGAAGTATGCCTCCTTCTGCAGTATATTAGGAGTATTATGTGTAGTAATCGCATGCTGAGGTGACCCACTTGGATTGAAGCTTCCGACATCTGAAAATGTGGCATGAGCCTGTTGTATCGGCAGGTTGTTGTATGATATTTGCGTTTGTTGTATTGTATGTCCTTGCGGTCCACTCGGTTGCGTTTGAGCTGTATTGTGAAGTGTCGGTATCGAGCCATTAGAAGCCGGTGGGCCAAGATTGTGAATTGGACCAGGCTGTGCCTGTGTATTCATGACACCCTCCTTAGGGGCCACAGGCACAATCCTAGTCCGCTGAGCTTCGTCACCATGTACAGGCACATACGTGGCTATTTGCAGAGCCTGTTGTTGTATATGTTGCTGATGTAAATGCTTCTCATGAGGGTGTTGCTGCTGTTCAGGACCCTCCTTGCGCTGATGGTGTTGATTCTGTCGCATATACTCCTCACGTTTCTCTTCCGATGCTATAATCTCTCCTTCAACAGAGATCAAAGGAACATTACAGGCAACACCCTTTGCCACGCCTCTCAACCCATCAAACAGTGAGTAAGATGTATTAGTCCCAGCTGGTATGGCGGCTATCTTGGCCTCGTCTATTGGAAACAGATTCCCAACCTCTAAAGTCATGGATTTCACCTCGTTCGCCAGGTTAAGGAAAGACTCGGCCCTATTCCTTAGCCCAGAACACTTTTCATCGTCAGACTCCAGTAGATGCTTCTGTCGTGAGTAGGCCATATACTCTGGCGCAGAAGTCTCATCTGGAATCACAGCGGTATAATTCGAAGGCACCAAATACTTGGTTACTATGGCATAGCCTCTAGTTAGTACCCAGAGCAACAGAAACCACTCGGATCAACCAACTTGAAGTTGCACATATACTTACAATCTCGAACAGGTAGCAGATAAGACAGCGGCTGTCCTGCCAGCGCCTCTATCAGATCAGGAGGAAAGTCAAAGTTATCGCCATCCGCCATGATAAACCCAACCTTCCTAAGAGAGTCGCCAGGTATTTAAGCTCCCGCTTGGGTTGGATCACTGTTTGTTGGAGCCTTCTACTTCTCTCTCTTTGGAAGTTGTTGACAATAAACATCGTGTTCTTCTTTTTTCGCTTAGGCCGTGATGGAACGCGCTTGTGGTGCCGCTGGATAGTTTCCAATCACTGGGGTAACGCGCCATAACAAGTGTGAACTTTTTGGTGTTCGGATGTTATCTGGGACACCGTACGTATTCTTCGAGGTTGACATGTGAAATGAATGTATACTACTCTTCGAGCTATGGTTTTCTCGGTGAATCAGCTGCTGTGGAATGAGTGGTAACTCATCACAATGCTATGGAATCCGTGTCGAATGTTCAGCAGCAAAGTGGTACCCCCGTTGAGCTTCGGCTCTATGGAGTATCAACAGCTGTTTAGAGTCATCGCGTACAATAGTCAATATGTTGTGTTCAACAAGGCACCTGGTGTGGCGGTGCAAAACGATGATATACGTGTACCGAGTCATAGAAGACAGCAAGGTCTCTTCAACTTGCTCAAGGAGGTTGATCCTTCGCTCAGACCGGTTCACAGGCTGGACAAGGTGGTTAGTGGAGGGCTAATCATGGCGAGGAACAAGTCTAGTGCACAGAAATTTTCTAGAAATCTACAAAAGGGTGGTAACTATGGGTATCCATTCATCAGAAGATATGCTGCTTTGGTTAATTCTAAGGAGCTGAAGTATTCTTTAAATGTTCACTTCAATACTGAAACCACGGGAGTCATTACGGTCCCGGTGGAGGACAATTCCAATCAACATGAAACAACAAAGTTTATGATCCCCGGTGAACGCCACAAGGGTCGTTCTCTCATACTCTTAGAACTCTTAACAGGTAAGAAGCATCAGATAAGGAGAGCATTGGCAAGGGAATTCAACTCTGCAATACTGAACGACCGTCTCTATGGGGCCCAGGACTGTTGTGAAGGTCTCAGGGGTTCAATTGCGCTTCATTCAAGCTTCATAAGGACACGGATAGGTCAGACATCGAGAGAGCACTTCATTCCTGTTCAATATGCACATGAACTTTGGGATGGATTCATAGATTCAGAGGGAAACTTCTCTGAAAGGATCCAAGGACTATTGACACAATTCTGGGAATAGTCTTGTCACAACCAGATCCAGTAGCCTTAGAACCAAGTTTTCATTAATCCTCAAGTGTTCTAAGCTGGTTAAGAAATCGTCCAACACATCATCTAGTTCAACTTCGTTTGTAGTTAACAAGGCATAAGAGATGAGTTGATACTTACGACAAACCAACTTCAGCTTATCCTTTGTCGTCTGCCTGATGGTTTCAAATTCCTGGGGTGTTGGTTCAACTCGTGGAGGTCCCATCTCATCATCCTGTGGGAACAGGACATTTCGAGATGTTTTGATTATCGTGGCAACCAGGTGATCTGATCTCATTGGCTTTATCACCAAATTTTGTAAGATGTTGCAAAGAACGTGGTTGGCTTTCTCCATCTTGAGAATTGGTGAGAGGGACTTGAGTGTAGCATATAGCACAGGTCTTGAGCTACTCACTAAGAAAAGATCATTGAGAAAGTGAGCCATCTGCAATGTTACCATTGGCCTATAATCGTTCTTATTCCCCGTGTTTAACGACGTGGAATATGCAATGAAATGGCTAAAGGAAGACATCATAGACTGTAATATATCGTAGTTACTATCCTTTGACGTTGTTTCAGCAGTGTCGGCTGCAGCTTGTGGCTCTTCTGAGAGTAATAACTCACATACCAATGTTATTATCTCAAATATCTGGTACGGTTGGCTCAGCTTATCGACAATGATGTTCAACAGCATATCACCGAGTAAAGAGTTCATGAACTTCGTCACCAATTGCGAGTTCCTCTGTTCCTTTGGAAGTAGGATCTGTAGTATGTTTTTAGTTAGCAACTTGAGGTACAACGCTCTTGCTGCAGTATCGTCAATGTCACTTCCCAACGCTTTATGAGGACATAGATAGTCAAATGCCGAATCGATGGTGTCGAATTGTAAATACGACGAGCCCAACTCCCTGTTGATCTTCCTGTACGCCAGCAAATGTTCATCCAAGACCACCGGGATATCATCAAATACCAATTGCAGCAGATCGACCTGTAGCACCCTCTGTTCCAGATCTCTCGTCACTTGAGAGATCACCTTGATCAACTCCTTCACAAAATCAGTATCATCATCTGTCAGCGAGGTATACCATCTGTTGACAAAATTCCTGAACAGCAGCCCAATAAGGGCATACAGCTCCAGGTCAACTCGCTTGCTCCCTGTCAATTCAGGGAGCACCTCTAAACAATGCGCCTGGCTTGCACCTTTCAACAGATCACGTTGCACCAGTCTATTGAGGTACTCCGGGGAATCCTTTGATAGCTGTGGTGTTTCATTCTGAGGAGTTCTTGGTCTCGACTGAACCAACTTCTTCGCCCTGCCTGTTGATGTCAGCTTAACTATGCGTTGTCTGGTGAGTCTGTGCGCATCGGTTGCCATGTTCAGCCCTCTTTCCGTCCCTCTCTTTGGACCCTCTGTTTACACTCATAGTACTGCACTGCGTTTCCCATGAAATTTTCCGACATCCCGCCTAGAGCTCTGTGTAGCTTTCCCCTGCTAACAGCATCACAGTCAGTAGCAACAGGAAGGGGACGGGGAGTACCATGCCGCAGTCACCAATAAAGACGAAGATCCTGAACAGCTTTGAAGACGACACCACCTTCGGGTTCAATTCGCTCCGTAAAGACCCTGCAAACGCTGAATTCTTCGAAAGAGAGCCGCAATGGCTACGCACAGTGGAGCTATTCTGCTTTGGAGAGTGCCATCACTATCGGGAGCAAGCAGAGGGACAATACGTCAAACTTAGCTCCCTTGCTCTGTTGAAGCTAAGCAAGCTCTCGCTCGTTTCGGAATGCCTGAGAAGTAACGTGAGTTGAGCCGATCTTGAGACTCTTGCTGTGGGCGTGGGGATTATCTACTAACACTGGAAAGACATTGACGTACGACTACCTGAAGGAGCGGTTGGGGATCCATGATAGTACGAACTTGGAGATATTCCTAGCGGAATCGATCTTCCATAGGGTCATCGATGCGGTGCTGTTTGGCGAAGAGGGTGTTGTGAAAGTGAAGAGCTGTATAGGCAGAGACGTTGTTCTCCCCGGCGAAACCATCGATGCTCATTACGATACTACGAGCGTTGAGGGTCTAATAGAGGCACTGCATCAATTCGAACAGAGGGTATTAACAGGTGTTAACTACGTGGATAATATATCTCGTGAATTGAACACGAATACACACGACGAAGCTGAATCGTCATCGATGGCTGCGCCAGCAACAGGTTCAACAAGAAAGAGAAAGATCAATGTGGATTCCAAATGAAGAGAACCACCGCATCATGAGTTCTCTATCCTTGTCTTCTGGAACGGTTGTGCTATCAGCTGGTTGTTATGACCCAAGTTTATCCTTATGGAAGGCCCAAACTTACCACAGTTCTTGATCTTCCGTCTTTGTTTTATCTCTTCAACATCCATATTTTCCTCTTCGGAGTCTGTTCCACTGTCACCTATGTAGTCAAACTTGTTCAAGGATTCAGTATAGAATCTGAAGTCTATCCCGTTGTTATGTGTCTGACCGTGGCCATTCCCAACATTGGGAGTGAGAAGATGCGCTCTAACCCTCCCTAACACGCGATCCTCTCTTCTCTTCCAGTCCTCGTACTTCTCCAGCAGTTGCCTTATACTTGATATTGTCCATTCACGTTTCTCCTGGAGTTCTTCCTGGTCCCTGGTGTCCCTAATGAACGTTATGGACGGTAACGATTTGGCCCAGTCATTCTGTAGCAGCGCGTCCAGCTGCCATTTCAGCTTATCTGCCTCCGAGCAGAAGGACTCACGATCCCTGTTGAGCATCTTCTTCTCCTCTTTCTCCATTCTACGATGGTATAGCTCGTATAGCGTATCATCGAGAGGATCACTGGTGAACTTCTTAGCCTGCGTAGATGCACGGAGTGACCTCCTGCCACTCTTGGTATTCTTCGCTTCCTGGATACCGTCCGAGACCACCAGAGACTTGAAGGGGACTTCTACTTCCAGCTTCAACACTTCACCTGAGCAATGGCCGACACAACTAATCGGCTCATCGGGATCAATCACCTGTGGGTCATCTTCAAAGTTGAACAGCGAAGAATCAATGGTTTTGGCCTCTTCTTTCGACCGAAGTTTCCTCTTGGACTCCACCTCCGTCTGCTCAGACATCGCCGTCCCTCTATCCGCAGCTATGCCCTAACCGCTCAATCACACCCTTTTTGAGGTGGCTCATCGTGGTGATGGGTCTCCCGCCCTGTGTCGTTGGCGCGGTGATGAGAAAAACAAGCCATCATACACACACCATCAACAACAACAAGCACAACACACGCTACGCAATTGGAGGCTAACATGGAGACGCTACAAAAGACGCCGGTTCCATTCGATGACACCTACGTTCTCTACGATCCCACAGACCCGCTGTCCTTTATCTGTGCGGGTTTATCGCTGTTGCCCATCGGCATCCTGTGCTTCTACCTCTCGTGGTTCATTGTGACGAGGGAATTGGAACCGTGTATCATGGCATGTGGACAAGTATTCAACGACGTGTTGAATAACATCGTGAAGAACCATGTGAAGCACCCAAGACCAAGGGTGTTCGAAGGGTTCCAGCAGAACGGGCTAAGGTCCGGGTACGGTATGCCTAGTGCGCATGCGCAGTTCATGGGCTTCTTCTTCACGTACTTGACACTTCGACTATGGTTACAATGGAGAGGCCTGACCACCACGAGAAGGCTCTGCGGCACGCTGGCCTTAGCGACGGTGTCGTGCAGTGTGATATTCGCACGGGTGTATCTTCACTACCATAGCGTTCCACAAGTTGTTGTTGGCACATGCATCGGTTCCTCACTTGGTGTCACCTTCTTCTTCATCGGCACCATGGCTCGCACCACGGGTCTCACCAATTGGGTGCTCTCATGGTCAATCAGCGATTTCTTGAGCCTGAAGGATACATGCTTCTTCCAGCCTGAATCGCTAGCTGAACAACGCAACCAATGGCTTAACAGAAGACAGCAGCAACTACAACACCCATCATCATCTTCTTCTTCATCAAAGGTTGAGTGATGCCTGCATCTAGACTTCCCAATCGGGAAACCCTACCGTTCTCACAAAAAATCGTAATAATGTCTGCATAACCGTCAAACACACACGTAGCGCGCGCTTATACCCGCCCAATTAAAACCCGTAGCGCTGTTTTCAGCTGGAACCTGCCACAAAGACAAACTTCCCCAAAGAGCCCGTCCGCCCACTGCTGCCCCGTCCCCCCTAAAAATTTTTGAAAAAAAAACGCTCCCAGTGTGGGCGATCCTCCAACGAGCGAACCCGGCAGGGAGGGAAGGGGAAAAAAACCAAAGGGAAACGTTCGAAAACACCCACACGAACAACAAACCCTCAACAAACAACAATCAACACATCAATTGTTAGACAATAATGTTCAGATCCACTGCTCTTAGAACTGTTGCTCGCGCTCAAGCTGTTGCCAGAAGAAGCTATGCTGACGTTGCCACCTCTGACGTTTTGAAGCTCTCTTTGGCTCTTCCACATGAGACCATCTTTTCATCCGAGACCGTCACACAGGTGAACGTTCCAGGTGTCTCTGGTGAGTTTGGTATCTTGGCCAACCACGTTCCAATCATCGAGCAATTGAAGCCAGGTGTTGTCCAGATCACCGAGTCCTCCGGCTCCATCAAGGAGTACTTTGTCGCTGGTGGCTTTGCTACCGTTCAGCCAGGCTCCACCTTGTCCATCACCACTGTTGAGGCATTCGAGGCCTCTGCCTTCTCCGCTGAGGCCATCAAGACCCAATTGGCCGAGGCCCAGAAGAACGTTAACTCATCTGATGAGGCCGTTGCTGCTGAGGCTTCCATCCAAGTTGAGGTCCTCGAGGCCTTGCAAGCTATTGCTAAATAGATGAATTGCACTTGATGCTGAAAGTTGAGTCCATTTATATCTACAGTAGTGAACAAGGAGGAGAGACGGAAAGACACATAAAACAAAAGGCACATAAAAGAGAATGAAAGAAGAGAGAGGTACGATTATGAATGAATAATAGGGGAATCCTGCCCTTTTTTCTTTTAGAGGAGGCTCTCTGGATGAGATTTTTCTTTGGGCTGAATTGAAATAAAACTAAATAAAGCCATTATGAAATATTCCACGATCTATTACATACATTGAGATCAGCCATTGTAGAGTGCTCATCGCCATTGACTTTCCCTTCGATTGTACTCTCTGTAGCTGTTGTTGCTAATGTAGTGATGCGCACATCTTTTCGTAAACAAACAACTACACAACACACGAAACTATGGATGTCGCATCAACTCAGAGAAGCACACACACAAGTAGAATGGGAGAAATGGACTCGGAAGATACTCACTGTCTCAATACACCACATACAATCACACAGACTGTGCCCATGGACTCGATTCCAAGCTCGCCAGTAAGGAAGCACGCTACGAAACCACATCTCATAGTGTCATCACCTCCCCAGAGCACGATGGAAAAGTTACAATCAAAGGCACAGGAGAGGTACAAAGGTCTCAGAGAGCCGATGTCCTCGCCGCTAAAGGACAGATCTAAGCATAGGATGATATCTCATGGTCAGAAGTATACGTTACGTGGTGAAGAATACATACCTTTTACCAAAAGAGAACGCGATGAGAGAAGATCCCAACGGCTGTTGGACCGCAGAGGTGGATTGGATACCATGGGGAAGTTTGTTGATACACAGGAGAAGAAGAGATACAACGAGCGTCTACGAAGAGAAGCCGATGCTCATGTGGTTCAGGATTGGCAGGTTGATTCCGTGGTGGAGGAAGAAAAGTTAACACCATATGAGTTGGAGCTGGAGATGATGATCATGAATGAAGAGAGAGCATTGGAAGCAATGATCAATGATCTGGATATATAGCTCACATAATCAGAACCTCAGCTAGTTCAATCAAGATATGCAAAATCCCCAATGTAGAGGAACAAGGGCTTACTCAGTATATCTATATACAGTGCTGGTGATTATTTTATTAATGCTGTAACAGATGAAGAGGTCGTAACAAAGGCGTGAAGAAAACAGAGAAAACAACAAGAGGTGAATAGTCTAAAAAGGAAGAAAACAAAACAGAAGAAGAGAAGAAAACATTGTCAAAGAGAGGGTATATTGATAGCTGATGCTATACAGAAGAAACAATTAAAAAAAAGAGGAAGAGAGAGAGAAGATGGTATAAAATAAATGCAGAGAAAAGGATGAGAGAAATGAGATGGGGGTAACATGATGTGAGAGAAGTAGTATCATCTGGTATAGCAGTCTTGGGGTCATTCAGCTAACCAATGTTGAATCACAAAGTCAACTGAATCTTCTGTTGCTCCCTGGCCCATTTAGCAGTGTCAATGGTGCTCTGAGAGAAATCTGGATGGGTTCTCACCCTCTTGATGAATTCAGTGACCCAGCTTTGGGCGTATGCCTCTTTGATGCGTCCATCTGGGAACATCTGGGCCAAATCACCAATTAATCCAACGGCACTTCTGTTGACACTATCACTAGTGATGAATGCAATGTCCTTTTGAACAGCACTCAAGAGTTCGAAAATCTGTGCCACGTATGGGTAAATTTCATTTGCACATTCATGCAATCCACCAACGATACCAACATAACAGTCCAACACAGATTCAAGAACAGTGGTGACGTAGTCAACAGCTTCTGGCGTACTGTTCTCTGGCTCCATGTTCTGTGCAGCGTGGCAAATGCGGAAAACCACATCCAGGTATGGCTTAAAACCAGCACCAACAGCAGTGGCAATGTCACCAAATGCAGATAGCACAGTTGGCTTCAACTCCTTACGAACATTTGGATTTTGAAGCAGACCACCAAGGATATTCATTAAACCTTCAAAGTATTGTTGGAAAGATTCACCAAGAGAGTGGGAAATATCAGCAACAAGACCAACAGCAGTGTTAGAAACTGGAGAGTCAACTTGGTTCAAAGCGTTGGTCAAGAATGGTAGGAAGGCACTCATGTAATTGTTAAAGTTCTGGCCAACAGCACCTGCAAGGGCAGATATAGCAATGAAGATATCCTCTTCAATGACAGAGTTCTGCTGGGTCTGTAGTAGTTTGAGCAGTAACTCCATCAGAGAATTGGCAACACCAGAAACGTCTGGGCCGATTCTTCTAATAACGTTTGTCAACAGAGCTAAAATATTTGCCTGTAATTCCTCAAGATTGGCCTTATCCTCATTGGTCTGAACTTGAGCTTGAAGTTGTGTAGTGGCATCGATCCTTTGTAAAACAACAGAGCCAACGTTGTTGATAATATCCATCACATCATTAGCAGAGTATTGCACCATTATGGACAATGCCTCATAGGAGGCGGCTCTTGTAGAGTGTTCGTTATCACCTCTAGCAGAAATCTCCAACAAGATTGGTACCAATCCGCTGTAGTATGGAGAAATAATGGAGGTGTCTTGACCTGGTGCGGTTTCGTTCAACTGTTCAACGATGTTGATTAAAGTCCAACAAGAGTTTGTGGAAACTTTTCCGTGGTCTCTCAAACCTTGTGAGACGGCAGAGAGGACTCTTGGAAGGTCAGTATCAATGCTTATGGCATCAATGAGCAAATCAGCAATTCTGCCCACACACCAGGCCACAGTGTCTTTAACTTGCAAATTTTCATCAGACATAAGAGCTAATATTGGAGTGAGAGCCTGTTGAATCAACACCTTCAACTGTTCTCTATCCGGACCATCAAGAATAGAACCGAATGCCATCACAGCAGCTTCACGATCTCTCCAACTGGAACCCCCAATATTTTGTTCGACAAAAGTCAAAGTAGGTTGAACAACGTAGTTTCCGGTATCTTGAGCGAAAAGCGTCAAACAAGCACCTGCAGCCATGGCAACGTTCCATGTATCATCATCTGGGTCGTCGTTTTGCTTTTTCAATAATTGAAACAACGTTGGTAAGATAGTTTCAATGGCGTACATGGCAAAGTTGTACAATTTCAGAGGAGAATCTGGGTATTCGTTCTTTTCCATTGTGATATCGATCTCATTTTCACAAACGGTACTCCAAAACTCAACAGCCATACAAGCAACACGCTCATCCTCGGATTGCATACCAGCAACAGTTAATCCATACAAGGCTTTTTCCATGTAAACACTCATATAGGAATAGTATAAAGCCATGATACGAGCAAGAGCACCAAATGCAGCAGCCTTCAGCTCATTATCATCGGCTTGTGTAGCTTCACAAACCACTTGCATGATGTAATGTCTTTCGCCTTCACGCTCAAAGTTCAGCTTGATAAACTCAAGGGAATCAACAAGTGCATTCAAAGCAGTGAGTCTAACCACTTTAGAAGTCTCTGAGGATTGAGCACCTTGAACAATAGCAATTAAGATACCGTTGGACTGTGCAACGATGGTTGGGTCATTTGGATCAGCAGATTCACAAATGTAACCAATCGTCAATAAAGAAGCACGCTTCACGTGCTCTGGTTTTTCTGGCTTGGTGTTTTCCACAATGAGCCCAATCAACTCAGTCCACTCTTTTCTAGGAAGTTCGATTTCAGCAATAGCAGCCACAAGTTGTGCTGCAGAATTTGCAACACGATCGTTATCTGTCAGCAAGGAGGAAAGAGCAACGTTCTTGATCTCAGCTTTTGCAGCAGTGTCCAAACTGATCCAGCGCTGCGCCTGTTCGCTCTTCTTATGAGAGTCCTTCGATGTGAGCTCGTTCTTTAGAGTGATACCAGCAAGAATTCTCACCTCTGGCTTCAGCGCTACGTTGGCCAACGTCTGTGTCAAGAGACCCAGATACATAACAAAGTTTTCCTTTGCCATGCCCTGTAACTGGGCTTCAGCCTCTGAACGCTGTTGAGCGTTTGGGTTCAAGATCGCATTCTCCAATACTTGGCTAATATCCATCTTTGTAAGTCTGTATCGATTCGTTAGTATTCAAAGATCAAAGAGTCGGATCAAGGGGAAGATACATATGGCGTATACTCTCGATCCGTATCACAACAGCAACAACGGCACAACAGCACCCGCTTCACAGATCAAAATCAAAGAACAAAGGCAGGCCCTGCTGATGAATACAGCACAGTAGAGAACGTACTATTCAGTATCAGTGAAGTATGAAACAGGTAGGATGAAGCTACTTCTTCTGTGTTTACAAAGGTATAAAAGAATGAGGAATTGCTGGCGGTGAAGTTTTTTTGATTCGGCCAAAGGAAGAAAAACACAACAAGCGGGATGGGAGTTCCGACCATGTTGTGATGTTTGTAATTTACCGAAAAGGGTATGTTCCGAGGGTAAACATTTGGTCGTCACGACAACAGGTAAAATTTCGATTCTTCTTATATAGGGCAAATCTATGGGTTTCATTCGACTATGGAGCTGAACGGGTGTGCTATGGTGGAAACTACAATGCAAGATCTCGGAAAGATGGCTGTGTATAAGTTTCTGGTGGAAGTGACTTGGTCTGTGGAGGATTAAAACTTCCTTCTTGCCTCTTTGTTCTTCTTGTAGTGTGCCTTTTTACCAGAGGTCTTCTTGACTTGAATCTCGTCGTATTTTCTCTTGAAGTATTTCTTCGTATCGTCGTCGTACATAACACTCTCCAATATCGTGGAGTGGCGATCTCTGTTTTTGAGTCTTGCAGAGTAGAACTCTGTATTTCCTTCCACTATCGTACCAATCTGGAAAAACTCTGGTACTTGCCATTTATCCTTCTTGTAGTGTCTCTTTGGGTCCAGTGCAGCTCTCATCTGGATGATCTTGAGGTCTCTCTTCACAGAGTCTGTCAGCTCGCCCTTTGGCATATCAAACCACTTGGAACCTGAAGTTGAGGGCTGTTCGGATGCCTTCTTCTTGGTATGCATTATCGGGTCATTAATGTTGATTATACCATCGTTCTTCCGAGCTTTGTGTGCATTTTCCTCCTTAGACAAAGAAGATGTATCCTGTATCTTGGGCAGCTTTGCAATGGACTTCTTAATCTGTGTAAACTCGTCCTCTTCTTTATCATTCACTACACTCTTTGGATGAGACTTTTGCAGCTCTGCAAAGAGATCATCGATGTCCAGATTTTCGTATTCATCTGTTTCTATGACGCTAGGAGCTGTGGATGACTCTCTGATAGGCGATAAAGGCATCTTTGTTGGGCTTATTATCTGCATTTAGCTGGTTGATCAGAACAACTGGCTTGAAGAATTTTTTTCTTTCGCTCTGCTCCCTTCGCTGCGCGATGAGCTGCTAATTCCGAACAAAAAAGAAAAACTATCGGAATATTAACGGCTCCAACAAGGTGCGAGTGATAAATAAAAAGAGGAACCGGGGGAACACCCTCGGATTATCATATATATGATATACGTTAGGTAGTATTTAAGGAAGTTCGTACTTGGATTATCTCGTTTGAAAGCTGGGATTTAGTTCTATATCATCATGTTTTCCTTATGTTATTTAGCCCCCTTTAGAATATAAAATGAACATCTTTAGTTTCTATCATGTGACTGGGGAGTCGAGGCAACAGAGTAGACACGCTTCATCGGATAGTGTGAGAGATTTAACGAAGATACAGAGTATAAAGAAGCTTGAGAATAATCTATGGTATGTGTTTAGTGGGTATAATTTCATTCATGCTCAATATAGACTGCCTTTTGATGATTCTAATTCTTTGTCAGTACTTCTTGAGTGCTCTGTATGATCTCCACACACCAGTTACCATTACTTCACCAAGACAATGTACAAAGTGGGGCATCAATTAACAAATAAGGCTCATTATAATACTCCATGAAGCATGAAAAACATGAAAATGAGATATTTAGAGTGAGTTAGAGAATCAATATTGATTATTATTGATATCCTCCATGGTAACTTTTTCAGCCAATTAATTCTGTCTAATTTCAGATGAACTTTGATATCAATGTTTTAAAATTAAATAGAAGTCCCCAATAATGATTAACCATACTTTGATAATCATAATGAGCATATATAGGGCACATTTACAGAGGTTTATTTAGTTGGTGGTATTTCAGTGGATCTACTAGCGGAAGACAGGTCTGGGGTCCGCATAGGATTAGCAAAACACCCGGACATACGTCGTTGCTTCGGTCGCGCTACGCGGTTAGATTCCGATTTGTTATTGTTATTGTTGTTGTTATTGTTTTGAATATATGGCTCCCGCCAACAAAATGTTGCTGAGGAACTATTTTCCTCCTACTAAATCCTGGATTCTGTAAACAAGTAATCCGTTTACTCGAACCTCAGCCAACTTTGAGATGAGTCACAACTAACATATGGGCGAGAATGATCACCCATTATCATAGAGACTTATAATGTTGAATTCCTTTCTTCTGATTCCCTTTTGTATTGTTATTTCTGAGTATGTTGTTGTTTTGATCTGACCCCTGAAAGGGATATTTGAACACAGATATTAACCAAAGTACAGATATATCATTAGTTTGAAACATATACTGGTGATCTAGTGTCAATCTTGCAGTACCGATCGCCGTGGGACATTTCCGATATCAAAGTTTAGGGTATGTTGTTGATTTTGTCGAAAAGCGTCAAATTTGAAGCGCTAACCAAGCCTTTATTAATCAGTTATACTAACCATACAGCTCTACAACCAAGGATCTTGCATCAAAGATTGTCAATCCTGTGTACTCGATACAGTCCGACACACTTCCCCAGACTTCTAGTTATTCAAGTCCGTTACCATTCCATCACACTTGTTAATTTTGATCCATTTCCCTCAAAGGTGTGTATTTGATTTCATTGGAACAAACCGAATTGAGTGCTTTTGATTTGAATACTAACATCCCAAGTTTTTTTCTCCCATTGTTTTTTTGTTGTTTAAGAACACATTCTGCCATTTTATGGGTCAATGGTGATATATGACAAGATCTTCTCTATGTCTGTATTCATGTTCATACCATGTATCCCTCCACATTCTAAGAGAATCGTTTCGAGCATCATTAGTTTTTTACTAGCGTTGTTATTTGAGTTAGATGGGGGTGCTTGCCTGCCAATTTGAATGTTTGATGTTGATACTAGGCGAGATAGTCCTTCCAACTCCCCATAGAGAGTGCTTTGGATACAGTCTTTATCACTCCCATGGATACATTCAATTCTGTTTTTGCTGGAAGATCATATTACTGTTCTGATATTGGACATTGCTTCAGATGGAACTGTCTACAAATCGCAAAAAAAATATCATCTAGAATAGTTTTATGTGGTTTACCGACGTTCTTATGTGTTTACACGCTTATTTTGGCTCAGACCACCCACGGTTTTTCCTTGCTTTCGTTTCCTCTTCTTAGTCTTAGTGGGTGGCTTGTTTCTGTCAAAATCTGACGCTTCCAAGTGTTGGTGCTCCATAAATGCATTCTCCAATGAACTGTTTGTTAAACTATCCACAGTTAAAGACGATGTGGTGGTTTTGGTGGTTTTGGTGGTTTTGGTGACTTCGGTGACTTTGGTGACTTTGGTGGCTTCGGTGACTTCGGTGACTTTGGTGACTTTAGGTGACATTAGTGACTCCTTGATGGATGTAATATCCTGTCTCATTGAGCGCACATCATCAATTTTGTATCGTTGACAAATTTTCTCCACAGAGAGATCACCGATCACCGATGAATGAATGTACAGAGGAAATTCTCCTTCAAGAAGTGGTGCAAGAGTTTGATATCCGAAAAATTTGATATCAGACTTACTGGTACCTTTACTCTCTTTCCACTTTGTGATACAGCTTTCTATGTCGTTTTCAAACTTCCAATCGTTGATTTTAGAGAGCACAGCCAAGACATGAGGACAATACGTGAACTCTCTAACTTCACCTCTGCACTGGTTACACGAAACATCATCACCATGAATTTTGACGATTACTCCAGCACTGTTCATCAGACTCTTGAAATATTCCTTTCTGAATGGCACATATGATTCTTTGGATCTCTTGAGTGGAACATGACATCGTGTAATGAAACTGAGAAGCTCTTCATCAGTATAGGACACCTTTTTGGAATTCACAAGATAAAATCCATCTTGCTCATCGACTTCAAACATGCTTGACAGATAAATAGCCACATTCACATGAACAACACCCAAAGTGGTCATGGAAACTTTCGACTTGGCATTTAGGTCAGAAAGTTCATAAACAGTCAATTCTTCATCAAGTTGTTGCAGAGCCAGCAGATTCAAAATAATGTTGATTTTATTTGTGCCTCTAAGACGTTTGATTCTACTATTGAACACTTCCACTTGGTTAGACGTGAAAACATCCATTGTGACATTCGCTGTACCATTCAAAAGAGAGCGAGATATCTGATCCATAGTAGAGATTAGATGAAACGTTGTATTCTTGTTTGTTCTTTTATCAGTCACAAAGTTGGCTTTCAACTTTGCAACAGCTTCTTCTCTCACATTTGAATGCTGACTATGGATTGCTGTGTTCAGCCATTTTGAAGCTGCTTTCTTGTATTCGGAACTAGTGCACTTCAGAAGGCTCTGTTTCAGGTGGAAAGTACAGATCGTGTTTGTCATTTCAGGGAAAACTAGCTTGATGGCAAGTCGCGTTCCCTTTTGACCATCTGTAATACATGTCCAATTCTTTATGACCATGCTTTCCACGAACCATGGATTTGCTGATCTGAAAGCAGTTAAAAAGTTTGTCCACGATTGCGCACATTCATTACGACACAACGCAAAAGCCCAAGGAACGGTCCTGTTGTTACCATATTTGCAATTCATGACCAGAAGGGTTGAGAATTTATCATCAGATTGAGCGTTCTTGATTTTCACAAACGTACCATCCAAAGCCAACACTCCAATGGACTTTTCTAAATTGAGTTCTTCACAGAGAATATTCTGGAAGTACACCATGTCAACTGAGGTTTCATCATCTTTCTTATTCTCCAGAAATTCGTCCATGGCTGATGTAAGCTCCGGAGGCACTGTGAAGTTTTCTTCTTCCAAGGAAGAAAGATAGTATACCATCTTATCTTTCTCGACAGCATAAACACTGTCGAGAATACTGGTGTCAATCTCATTCTTCGAGTTCAGGATTTCAATTCTGGAATCAATTAGTTCAGCTTTCAGATCATCGTCATTGATTTTTTTCAATGAGCTTTCAGCCTCTAAATCATCATCAAGTTCATGGTCACAATTGATTGGTTCAACTTCAAAGGGTTCATCATCAGGCAGCGGAATTGGAACTCCACGTTCACCGAAGGTGACACATTCCTGATTTTGCACATCGTCAATAACACTTTCACGCAATGCATGATTTCGTTCAAGTGATTCTGTCATATCAGCTCCACTAGAAGCAAACCAACCATTTTCAAAGGCCATCTTGTTTCCATTGAATCCGACCATGATGCATCCAACTTTATGGAGTGCTATTGCTGTGCTCACTATATCCACATCACTGAATGAATCGTGATAAATCGTTGTCGTTCGAATTGTACGGGACATGGTTTTTTTCAGTGATTCAATAAGTCTGTCTTGATCAATTGCCTGGAAACCGACCAAAGAGTTAATGGTGTCGATGATGCGTCGATCTCCGTTGAAGCCAAGGATTTCAATAATAGTACTGAGTGCTAGATCTTTTTCTAATTTTGCAACAAGATGTTGATTGCTTTCATTGGTGGACTCGAGAAACATATGGGACTTGTGAAGTCCAACAAGATGTAAAATATGGGAAACAATCTTTTGATGAAACACATTATTTGTTAACATGCTGTATCTTTTGAGAAGTTGTACATCAGAACCAAAAGATTGATATTTACTCTCAACGTCTTTGAATTCTTTCGCCAGCATTGTTTCAAATTCGCCATCTGATAACCTGGAGGTGTTGTACCCTCTTTTTGCTCCCTGCTTGATCTTGGACAAAATGAGCCTCTTCTGTCTTTTGATCATATCGTCCATAGTACAGTCATGATCAACATTCATCTTTCTAATCTGTACTTGCCCATGGGAGTTGCAATATTGCACATTCGCTATTACCACATCGCATTGGCAACAAGAATATGATTTGGTCACAGTGAATCTTGCTTTGGACTTATGGATGCCATTTCGATGGTTATTATTCTTATAGAATATTCCGTTGCAGATTGTGAACTTGATGAATAAAGCCATTTCAGCATCATCAAAAGTCTGGAAACGAGCCCCAACTTTCAAT
Source organism: Williopsis jadinii (assembly GCF_001661405.1). NCBI lineage: Eukaryota > Fungi > Ascomycota > Saccharomycetes > Phaffomycetales > Wickerhamomycetaceae > Williopsis > Williopsis jadinii. The sequence continues at coordinate 601,244 of NW_017963652.1, forward strand.
TTTTTCAAGAGGTTCCTGTATATCTTGTCCTTTATGATATTCAAGAACGTTCTTCCCGGATTTGGTTGGGCTTCAAGGTCTGATTCATTATCATCATCATCATCAATCTCATTGGAGGATAAAAGGGGGGTGGATACTGGACTTCCTGGAGGATTCACATCATCTGAGTCATTTTCGTCGTCACTTTCAATATTTGGAAGAGTCTTTGAAGGCCTAATATGCACTTTCTTTGCATGTGCTGGTTGATTTGTTGACGATGAGGACTCGCAAGTGGTTGGTTGATGATTTTGCATCATACTTTGCACATGTTTGATCTTTTCTTCCAGGTCTTTGATCTTTTTATCTCTGTGTCTGATCTTTAGGTCTTTTTCTTTCACTATGGCTTTCATCTCTTTGCCCTTCTCTAGGAGTTGCTCTTTCAATATCTCCTCATTCGTTTGTTTAACGTATGAAATCGACGCAGTTGTGTTCGTTGGCAGTGAGGAATCCAGCTTGCCTTCAAGTAACGACAGAGCCATATTCAATAGGCCAAGATTCTTCGTGGATTTAGAGAGCGTGTCTTTACAGGTTCGGATGCCATCAGTTTCCTCCAAGGGCTCACCAGAGCCTTGAATTTGACCCTGGAACACTACACCATTCAGTGTTCCTTGGAAAGTTCCATCAAGTTCTCCACAAACAATTGTTTTTGAAAGTTTTACATCCACAGCCTTCGAGCTCGGTACAGCAATGGGTTTATGGGTAGAATTTATCTCGATTCTTTGGATCGCATCTGATGCTATGTCAGTTTTCATTTGCTCTCTGATGATGATATTAAGGAGCAAAAGCTCAACCTATTTTAACTCTTCATTGTTACTAACCAGACTCAGTGGTATTTGGAATGCTCATTGCTTGCAATAAAATGATGGAATGAACCTAACACCCGGTGGGTGGGAGCTTTGAAATATTGGTTATGTTATATGTGATGTTACTGTTTATTGTTGATGTACACTTAATGTGTGTTTATTCCTTCTGAAAGCATTGTTCTCTATGCGATACCAGGATCATGGTTAGCGTGCCCGTACCGACACATATATGGATCACGTGCCTATCTTTCGCGTTGCTGGGGAACGCATTTTAGGCATAGCGCGTTCGGTGCTTACATAATCGTAGAGTTGGTATCAAATCACGTGACAGTTATTTAATGTCTTGTTACTCCAGTTTATACAATGATTCATCACCTTTGATCTCCAGTGCTATGGACGCATCCAACAACAGCTCCTTGTCATTTATCAAGGTGTCTCTCTGTCTCTCGACATCTTCCAACTGTTCTTTTAACAATTCGTGAACCTCCAAGGACCACACATATTTCCTCTCCAAGTCAGCGTATAGATTAACCAACTCCTCTCTTGATAACTTGTCAATCTCTTCATCCCGTGGTAGAGGTTCTAGTGTCTGTGCGTCTTCGAACGTCCTTGTGGCCTGCTCCATGATCTGCGTCTTAAAGGCAGAGTTGTCGACTCTGTACTGTTCCCTCAGCTCAGCGTTGATCTCAGCGTTCGCAGTACGGCCCTTCTTCCTCGAGGGCTCACTGACAATGTCATCCGCAGTGACGTTGGAAATCTTCAAGAAGTCAATCTTGCGGCTATTGAGCATCCTGTTGAACTCGCGGTCTGATATCTTGGAGAACTTCTTCGGAGGAGGTGCGTTCAACAGTGGCGACGAATAGCGGAATTGGTCCAGGAAGGTGAACCAGGACAACTTGTTGTCCTTGTGCTCCTCGTGCCTGGCCTTCAGGTGCACTTGGAGTTGATCCGCGTTGGGGAACTCTTCATCGCAGTCCGTGACAAAACACGTGAATGGACAGTACTTCACGTGCGACCGTATGTGGTTGATCAGCGCATAGTGGTTCGCCTCCATCTGCCCACACCCTTCCCACAGACATTGGAGGTCCCCTGGGTGCGAGTGCACCTCCGTGATATGTCTCATCAACGCTCTCGGCTCATGCTGCGACCCACACTTCTCCCATTTACACGCCAGCTCTAATCCTGACATTCTCACACACTGTTCTAATCCTGAAGCACAAACACACACACACACACACCAGCTTGCTCTCTTTCCAAACCGGCTTACTCACAACAAACAGCCCGCTGTTGTCTGCTGACGGAAAGAGTACACAACGTTGATGTGGTTTGTCCCTTCGCAAGGGAGGCCAATTCCGACCACTGTGCACGTGATGTCCGACCTTTTTTGTCCTGTCCCGTTTTTTTTCCTCTCCTTCGACGTTGAAATTTTCCAGCGGTCAAGACAAAAGGGACAAACAACTCTTCTCATCATCAACTGGACAAATCTCGAGAGTGGTTATTTGCTTTGATTGGCTACTTCAGCATGTCCTCTTTACAATTACAGATCCTTGAGATCCTCGATAAGGAAGCACAGATCGGCAACACAGCTGAGAGATTGGCCGGCTTGGACTCCCAGACAGTCCAGGCTGCCTTGAACTCGTTAGTCTCTCGTAACAAGGTTACGTATAAGAGCATTGAGAAGGAGCACTGGAACCTCACGGATGAGGCCAAGGACATTGTTCAAAATGGCTCCCACGAGTACAGACTGCTGGAGCTTGTGCTCAAGCTCGAGCACTTGAAGATCTCCGAGGTTGGCTCGCAGCTTGGTCCTAACGGTAAGATGGGCCAGGCCAGAGCCTTCAAGAACGGATGGATCTCCAAGAACGGGGACGAGCTGGTTCTGAACGAGAAGGTCGACAAGGCTCAGTTGCCTCACGACACCACTGCCGAGGAGCTGAAGGAGATTCAAGAGAAGGGCACGCTGTCGGACGCTAAGAAGATCCAAGAGCTGAAGAAGCGTAAGCTCATCACATTGACCAAGATTCTGTCCTTCTCCGTGGAGAAGGGCTCTGAGTTCTCAACGACAATTGAGCAGCTGGAGACCGACATCACGTCTGACATGGTGATCACGGGTTCTTGGGAGAACGCCAAGTTCAAGCCATACAACTTTGCCTCGGAAGGTGTTGCTCCTCCAGCCGGTGCCCTCCATCCTTTGAACAAAGTGCGTGAGGAGTTCAGACAGATCTTCTTCTCCATGGGCTTCACAGAGATGCCTTCTAACCAGTACGTCGACACCGGCTTCTGGAACTTTGACACCTTGTTCGTCCCTCAGCAGCACCCTGCTAGAGATTTGCAAGATACTTTCTACTTGAAGGACCCATTGGTTGGTGGATTACCAGAGGATAAGGAGTACCTGGAAAACACCAAAAAGGTGCACGAGCAAGGTCTGTACGGATCTATCGGTTACAGATACCCATGGAAGCCAGAAGAGACCCAGAAGTTGGTTCTGAGAACCCACACCACTGCTATTTCCTCCGCAATGTTGAAGAAACTTGCTGCTGATCCAAAGCCTACAAGACTGTTCTCCATCGACAGAGTGTTCAGAAACGAAGCAGTCGATGCCACTCATTTGGCTGAATTCCACCAAATCGAAGGTGTCATCGCAGACTACGACATCACCTTGGGTAACCTGATTGAATTCATGGAGTCCTTCTTCGACAAGATGGGTGTCCGTGATCTCAGATTCAAGCCAACATATAACCCATACACCGAGCCTTCTATGGAGATTTACTCCTGGCATCAAGGGTTAGGCAAATGGGTTGAAATCGGTAACTCTGGTATGTTCCGTCCAGAGATGTTGGAGCCAATGGGGCTCCCTAAGAACATGCGTGTCCTCGGTTGGGGTCTTTCATTAGAACGTCCAACTATGATCAAGTACGCAGTCAGTAACATTAGAGAACTGTTGGGCCATAAGGTCTCCTTAGACTTCATCGAGACCAACCCAGCTGCTCGTTTGGATGAAGATTTGGTTTGAGTTAGTCGAGTTCATATATAGAGAAACTACACTGTTATCTGAGTAATGCTTGATTCAAACGTTTGTAATGTACATGTTGTTTTATTCGATCTTTTTGGTGTTAAGCTGAGCCCTCTCTCTCTCTTTCCTTCCTCCTCGTTGCAGTTCATGTGTGGTACTAGTTGATCTAGTGCAAGTTCAGATGAAGTCGTCATCATCGTCAAAGTACTCATCGTCAGATTCATCAGCCAACTGCTCAAAGTTCAATTGGTAACGCAAGATGGCACCGATACCACCGAAACCAGTGACGAATTGGGCACCTTCAGAGGATCTATCAGTGACGAATTCTAAAGTGGCACCAAAGTTCTTGTAGTTCTCAGCCAACCATTCCAAGAGTGGCTGCTCAGAGACGAGCTCCATCTGTTCACCGGTGTCTTTGTCCAGTGATACGCTCTTGTCCTTGTTATCTGGCGCAACATTGACGACAATATCACGGTCTTGTGAGTCCTTGTAGACATAACGGATGATGTCCAAGTTTTCGTAGACAATGACGATTTCACACGAACCAGCCTCCAAGGCCTTCAACGTATCGCTGACACCATAACAGAACTTGCCGGTGTCCTGTGAGATCTCGTCAAAGAACTGTGTGATAAGCTTCTTCTCCTGGATGAACTTGACGTTGGCCAATGCCTCAGCAGACAGCTCAATGGCTTGGTTGAACCCGTTTTCACCACCGTACGAGATATCCACAATCTTGACAATCTTCTGTTGCAATCTCAAGTCAAACAGGTCAGACTTGGCCAAGTCGGTCTTGAAGTCTGCAGAACCAGCAAGGACAAGACCGTTAACGTTGACCTTATCATTGGTGATGAAACATTGAACGGCAACCTCAGCAACCTTTCTAACATAGTTGTGTCTCTTCTCCTCTCTCAGTCTTGCGAAACGCACAGCAGATTGACCACCACGGCCGTGCTTCTTTGGAAGGTCAACAGTGAACTTGGTGATGACGGTACGGGTGTTACCAGATAGCAAACCAAACAGAGAACCGGAACCATCCATGATGATGAAACCGTAGTTGTCATCAGCCTCCAGCAGCTCAGAGAGCGCCTCGGTGTGGAACTTGTTATCACACAGGTACAGCTTCGTGTTGATTGGCTTGAAAGGCTCGAAATCAATGTTCAGCTTCTTCTCCTTACCTTCGTCCGTGATGATATCACCACAGTAAATCACCAACCCGTTTGGTGGCACCTTTGTGTACAGCTTCAGCTTCTGCTGAGTCGACGTGATCGCCGAAAGCACCGACAGTCTGTTGACACGCGACTTGATGTTCGACGCAGTACCGTACTCATCCGTCAACATCTTGGTGTAGAAGGAAATCTGGGACTTTGGTGGAATGATGAGCGAAATCATAGAGGTACCATTACCTCTGGCCTGCTCAAGAGACTTGATAAGCTTCTTGATCTTCCAGATCTCAATGTTCTTCTGTGCCTCGTCCTGAAGTTGCTGATCCATCTTGGTTTCTAAATCGTCAACGGCCCTTTCTAACCCTCGTTCTCCAAATAGTTGCTTCCATCTTTGGTGTGTGAATGTGTGTGCTTTGTTGGCTTTGAGCGGTGATAGAGGGAAAAAATTTGCATGATGATATTTACGCTTGGAAAATTTCCACGGCGCGTAACTCTCAGCACAGAGGTATACACACTTGTAACCAGGGTAACTGTAACGATGGATTGATTACGTAGACATTGTTTCTAATATACAGAGATTGGGGTTGTAGGAAGGCTCACTGGTCTTTGTTCCAGCTCAGCTTCGAGACGTCTCCGAGTTTTCTACGGAAGAGGAAGTGTACCACCAGGAAGCCCAGCCCGACAACGAGACAGATGACACCGACAACGATCCAGCAGATGCCCAGGAAAGGGTTACGTCCTCCAATGACCGATCTTGTTGTTAGATAGACGGCCTTCTTACCGTTGAATTCGTTCACGGGCCAGTGCATCCCCACGGTCACCTGGTAGGTGCCACTAGGAAGCACGTCGTCGTCGTTCCGCATCACCATCTTGGAGAAAGTTGGCAGTCCCGGAGCTTGCATCCAGTTTTGGAACTCCTGCCATGTTGAGATGTCAGGCATGTTCTCCTCTGTGTATCCGTCAGGGTACATCTTGGCCCAGTTTGGCGGTGGAACCACCTCTGATGCGTTGTACTTGGTTTTCTTGAATCTGTTGTGGTTGGTGGACCACGCGATGCCCTCCGTGGTCATCTCATAGTCCGTAGTTGTGTCATTGACGCCGGATAACGATGAAAACGTGTCGTTGAACATCGCATTCGCAATTAGACCACATGGATAATACTTGACACCGTCGTCGTTCTGACTCAGAGGGTCACAGTTTTGGCCAACGGTGTCCTTGATCGTACTCAACGACGCAGCATCACCGTTCAGCTGGTCCTCGCTGTACGATCTGGCATAACGACGGTGGTTTGCATAGAAGTTCTCAACCTTGTACAGGTAATACACCGCAGGCCCGATGTCGTCTGGGATTTGGAACTGCAGTTCACAGGTTCCCTGTTCAGCAGTATCGGTCTCAGACTCGTTGACGACATACCTCCACTTAGGCACTATCGTGACAGCGTCGTGGAAGTGTGCCTCGTACTTATCACTCGGCATATCGGTGAAGTAGTCAAAGTTCGCCAGCTCCTCGCAGTCGTTGTAGTACAGCAAAAGCTCCTCAACCTGGTTGGACCCGTACAGCATGGCAGCGCCCAGCGGGATCAGAAACACCGCCAGGCACACGAAGATGGGGATCACGTACTTCGGGGTGATGATCGGGTGGAACGCCTTCAGCTTCTGTTGCGTGAAGTTGTTCTCCTTTGGTCTTCTCGTCTTCTCCTTCACAACATCAATCTCTTCATCGCTGATGGAGTCGGTATCGCTCTCCGGCTCAACAGGGCGCTCCGGTCTCTTGAAGATGTTCCGTGCCTTGAGCATGTTCTCACAGATCGCTTCTGGCGGACGTGTAATGAGTAAAAGCGCACGAGCAGCTGGTGGTGTAGGCAGAGCAGCTTCCCTGGGAGTCTTCACGGGCTGAAAGTAAACACGGTGGAAAACTTTCGGGGACCCGTTCCCTTTGTTGTGAGCCTCTTTGTTCCGCCTGCTTGGGCGTGGGAAAACACGCTGCCCGGCCGAGAGAGCAGCACAAGGGTTTCGGCTGCGGGGCGTTCCGATGTTTACGCTGGGCGGCGGGAGTGGCGTAAATCACAGCACGCCTTTATTCTCTCGCTCGCGCTCTCTGCTGGGCTCTCTGCTGGGCTCTCTGCGTACGTGAGCGTAAACCGTTGTAGATAGCACACCGAGAGAGCCTCCCTACAGAGCTTTCCTACAGAGCGCACAGCGGCCAGGGTTCGAGTGTGTGGAGAACCAGTGCAAACATACAATGGCTACTCAGATCAACAACCTGGTTAACTCGTTCAACGTAAGTGTGGTGTGCATCTGTTGCTGAGGCCTGTAGCTGTTTACTAACACTGTGGTGCCATGATGAAGGAATTACTGTTGGAGACGGGTAACGTTCTGGATGAGATGTACAGGGACAAGACGGCCAACCTGATCTTGCCGAGCAGTGGACGGACGCTGACGAAGAAGCTGGACGTGTCGATAAAGACTGTGAACGATAACTTGGATAGCCTGCTTGTGCAACTTAACGACGTTCAGCTTTGGCAGGCGAAGTTGAAGGAGGACAAGGCAGCAGCAGCTGCTGCGGTGCCACAACCTCAACAGTTGCAACCACAGCAGTTGCAACCACAGCAGCAGCAGCAGCAGCAGCAGCAGCAGCAGGGACAGGCCGATGTGCCGTCGATACAGGATAGCGACATTCTGAGCGATATCAACGACTTCCTAGCACAGGTGCCCGATGGTGATCTGACTGATTTTGATGGCAACCTACAGGACAACATCAACGAACTGCTGAACGAGGACTACACCAACATTGTCAACATGGACAATGGGACCGCTGGGAACGAAGACTACACCAGCGGATTCGATAACAACATCTTTGATGAGATTGATAGTATGCTCAACATGTGATTTATTTTAGTTGTGAGGGTTGTGTGGAGTTCAACAACCCGCTAAATGGGTACTTGTATATGTTTCGTTAAACTTGTAGTAGGGTCATAATATGAAATATGGAGCAGGTGGTGTGTTTCCCCTCCGCTTGTTCATCCCAGCTTGATCACCATCACCGTCACGTTATCCGTCGTCTGTTTCTCCATCGCGTAATCCACAAGCGTCTTTGCAGCGACATTGGCGTCCTCAATGCCCTGGATCAACTCGCATGCCTTTTGATCACTAATTACGTCCCATAACCCGTCGCATGCAATGATGATGAACTTGTCTGTCTCCATATCCAACTCCAGGCTGGTGGTGTACGGGTTCCCGATAACCAAGTCCTTGAAGAACTGATCACCAAGCGACCTGGTGACGGCGAGCATCCCGTTGACACGGTTCTTCATGATTAGCCCACCATTCTCCTCGATGCGCTTGATCTCCAGCTTGTCGCTGGCCTTATGGTCGTACGTGAGTCTAACCGCTTTCCCAGATCTAAACAGCACGATTCTCGAGTCTCCAACGTTTGCTGTATAGAGCATACGTCTGTGCTTGTCTAGGGACAACCGTTGCTCATCCTTCACACCGCCCTCGGCCTCCCCGTCTTGAGGCAACTCCCACCGTATCACCGCCACAGCAGCGGTGCACCCGCTTGACCCTCTCACGTTCTTCGCAATCTCACTGTCGGCCTTGATGAACGTCTCGTTCAACAGCTCTCGGACGTCCCGGTTCTCCTCCCGGATCAACTTATCGCCTAGCAGCGTGTGTAGGTGCTGACCGCACCACTTGGCAGCCTCCTTCCCGGCATGGCCATCAAACACCGCAAAGTACCCCCAATCGAGCCTCTCGACAAAGTTCTCAACATACGTGTGCACGTCCTCCATCGTGGGCCTGTACCGCGTGTTCACGTTCTCAGCCACTCCGACGGAATACGTCAGTTTGTACTTTGTAGAGGCGGATGACGACGACGATCGCTTATCTCTGTCAGCATGCGTGCACGCTGTGCTGCTCGACGACTTGGCCTCCAGCAGCTTTGGGTCCGGCTGCTCCTCCATATTCGACTTCCTCCGGCCCTTGATCAAGGTCGTCAGTGATAGCCGTCTGCCGTTGAATTCCAACACCTTTGCTATTTTTTTCTGTCTGGCTCTGCCTTGTTCTGCCTGGCTCTCTGTCTGGCTCTGCCTAGCTCTCTGCCTTGTTCTGCCTAGCTCTCTGCCTAGCTCTGCCTAGCTCTCTGCCTTGTTCTGCCTAGCTCTCTGCCTAGCTCTGCCTGCGAAAATCTTAATCTGCCCTCAAACAGCACAATGGGCACAACCAAACTTCACACACGCCCACAAGCCACTCCTGTGCTTCCCTTCTGATCGCAACTGCAACGAACAACGATACAAACAGCCTCCACGAGTGGTTTCTGCTGTCTTGGAAGGATTTAGAAAGCGTACAAGGAAGAAAGAAAGAAATTGCACGTTCTATGTGGGATTTGCTGTCTGTTTTTATTGTTGGGGCTCGTACAAAGGAAGCCGTGGTGAGAGGCCCAAAAGAGACCGCAAAGGAAGGGAAAAACTTGGATGCGGAGCAAAGTGCGGGACAAAACAGAGGGTCGGGGCCGGTGGTGTGTGGATGTTTCTGCCCCAGGGGCGGGGCAGCGCAGGGCAGTGTTGCGCGGTTGGCAGGGAGGTCACCGGCTGTGCCCAGTTGGGCCTTCAGGCCGTGCGCTGGGCCCCTGGGAGGGGGGGAACGCTACGCTGAGCGCGGGAGACGGTGCGGTGTACGCAGTAGGCAGAGGAGGCTCGAGCTGTCGCGGTGTTTTAGGCCTGGGCGGTGTCCTTAGGCCTGGGCGGTGTCCTTAGGCCTGGGCAGCAGGTACCGACCTACCGGCAAAGTACAGTTACAATACAATACAAACAGAGCATTAGCCGACATCGCATCTATTACTACAAGTAAAGACCCTCGAGCGATTCGTCCACCTTTGTCTTCATGACGTTTTCCTTGGCCTTGATGAAGTCCGCGTTCGTCACCTGCATTCTTCTCTCCCTCAAGGCAATGAGGCCGGCCTCTGTGGTGATGGCCTTCACCTCTGCACCGGAGAGCTCATCCTTTGCGCTGATGATGTTGTCCACGTCGATGTCGCCGGAGAGGGTCATCTTCCTGGTGTGGATCTCAAAGATCTTCTTCAGATTCTCCGAGTCTGGGGGTGGGAAGTGGATCTTTCTATCGATACGCCCAGGTCTGATCAGGGCCGGGTCTAGGGACTCGATGGCGTTGGTTGCCATGATGACTTTGATGTCACCACGGTCGTCGAACCCGTCCAGTTGGTTCAGCAGCTCCAACATGGTACGCTGGATCTCCTTCTCACCGGACGACTGCGAGTCGTATCTCTTTGTACCGACGGCATCGATCTCATCGATGAAGACTATCGATGGCGCATTATCAGCGGCGAGCTTGAACAAGGATCTCACCAACTTAGGACCTTCACCGGCATATTTCTGGATCAGTTCGGAGCCAACCATTCTGATGAAAGTGGCAGATGTGGAATTGGCAACGGCTTTGGCCAAAAGAGTCTTACCGGTACCTGGGGCACCGTAAAGAATGACACCCTTTGGTGGCTGGATACCCATTTCACTGTACAGCTCTGGATGTGTCAAGGGTAACTCAACAGCCTCTTTAACTTCTTTGATCTGCGACTCTAAACCACCAATGTCCGAATACGTCTCCGTTGGCGCAACGGCAACTTTCATAACGTTTACAAGCGGATCGGCATCGTCCTCGAGAACACCCACAATAGCCACTGTCTTGTTGTGCAAAAGAACTGAACACCCTGGTTCTAAGAGCTCCTTGTCGACAAATGACATGATTGTGACGTAGTACTCTGGACCAGATGTGGAACTGACAATGGCATGGTCATCGTCGATAATCTCCTCCAAAGTACCCACAGTTAATGGTGTGCCTCTAATCTCTTCAACTTTCTCACGCTCCTCATTCTGTTTCTTCTCAAACGGCTTTAAATTCTCCATAGAGCTAACGTACTCTTGTTCGATTAGCAAATGATCGTGGATTCTCTGCGTCTTCAACAACTTCAAGTTCGATCTGTTACGTGGGAACACGTCAGGCAGTTTCTCCGCAGTAGATGGGCCGCCTTTCCGTTTCTTACGACCAATTCTCGTCTTTACTGGCGGCTCATATTTCGGTTTCTTTGATTTGTCCTTCTTCTTTCTGTCGCCACCTGGAAGACCTGAAGCTCCTTGTCCCTTCAATCAAATCGACTGTTAGTAGCCATATACAGCCATCGTGATAGCTCAAATGCAGCAATCATCTGTCTCGGTGATCAACTTACCATCTTGTATTCGTTTCACTTGCTTTGTACCGCTAAGAATTGGAGATTCCTAACGTGTTCTTCAAGAAAGGGACTTCTTTGTTGTGGTTTCATTGAACTTTGACGGCGATAAATCATCGGTACGGCCACATCTTTGGCCATGTGATTAATCACGTGAGGCTTCTACTTTTATGTATTAAACACTCACTACAAATGAATAGCTGGAATAACGTGGGAAGAGGGTCACAGAGTTATACAGAAGTTGTTCATGGCCTTACCATCGTGTATCTTCCTTTTGCTGTACTTGGCTTCTTTGTTCGCACCTTCGCCCGTCAGTTGGAAACACATATAGACCACTTTCTTAGCCTCGTGATAATTCGTCATGTTGAACCCTTGGGACTGTAGAATCTCTTGGAAAAGCTGTTTGTCGCAGTATCTGGAGTTTCTTATACAGCTGAGTGGTAGGACAACGAACAGATACCCATTTGGCTTCAAGAAGGGCACGAATCTTTGGATCATTTCACCCCTTTTCTGAGGAGTAGATACAAAGTTCAACACCAGCGAGCACGAGATGATATCAAACTCCCCCTGTGCCGGTATTGGACGCTCCATAAAGTCCTGCTTCAGTATACCTGGCTCGTTCGAGTTCAGATCTATCCTCGTGGTTTCACAGTACCGTGATATCACATTCTTCGTCGAAAGGCATCCAATTTCAAGCGCTTTCAACCGACATTCACACGTCTTCAAGTGAGGGACCGCGTCAAACAGCCACTTGGACGAATCGCTACCTCTCTTGTTCTCCTGGCCGTGTATCGACGCAATCTGGTACTTCTGGAGTCCGCCCTTCTCGTGGATCTCATAGTCAATCTTTCTTAGAAGCCTGAACAGGGACTCTTTGTCGAGCCTACTAACACCCAGCAGCTCGTCCTCTTGTGGACATTCCTTCACCTCCACTGATTTGTTCCATTGAGAGACGTTGCTGTCGTCTATAGCAGTCCCCATAAGCGTGCTTAGCCTTTGATACGCAGCATCCTTCTTCGTTATCAGCAGATGGTACCTCCTTATGATCCTCCTGGTGTTCTGCGGCTTGATAGACGGCTTCGAGTACGTCTTCCCTGTGATGGATTTAGATCGCTTGAGAAATGCCATCGCTGTGACGTTGTCCCTCCTCTCTTTCAGCCCAAGTTGTTTATGTCCTTGTTGGAATTTTCATGCGATGAGATGAGCTCTCGAGAAGGGAAAAAACCACTAGGAAAAATTTTTAGGAGCCCTTTGGTACTAAACACGAGACATCAACACGTATCAGAGGTCAAGGATGGTATCTCAGAGGCTTAAGAAACTCGTCAAGAGTAAGAAGGCTGCAAAGGGTGCGAAGAGTGTCTCTGGCAAAGTTGTGAAGCCGGCGCCTAAGAAGAAGATCGTTGCCGCTGATGCGCTGAACTGGAAGACCGTTGATATTCCAGATACTCTCGATGACTTTGGCGGGTTCTACGGGCTGGAGGAGCTGGACGGCGTTGGTGTTGAATATGTTGATGGTAAACCTCAATTTGTGGTGAAGGGGAACCAGGAGGCTGAATCGAAGGAGAAAGGCGATGTGGCGGCTGATGACGATGTCAAGATGGAAGACGCTGTGAAGGAAGCGAAGTCGGCGCCTAAGTCGAAGCCCAAGCCAAAGAAGATTGAAGAGCAAGAGAAGATTCTCTCTGATGGTATTTCATTCAAAAATGCCCAACTGCCAGAGGAAGAGATTGAGTTGCCTCATTGGTCAAGCCTTAACCTCTCGCCGTATACACTGCAAGGATTAGCCCATTTGAAGTTTGAAAAGCCTACGCCTATACAACAGAAGTGTATCCCATTGGCATTGCAAGGTGACGATCTGATAGGTAAGGCATCTACAGGTTCCGGTAAGACGTTGGCGTATGGTATTCCAATCCTGGAGAAGCTTGTGTCTCGATCATCTGAGAGCACGTCACCAGCTGGTGTGATCTTTACGCCAACAAGAGAGCTCGCACATCAAGTTATGGACCATCTCAATAGCATCTCCAAGTACTTCCCATTCACACAATCTTCGATCTTATCCTTGACGGGAGGTTTATCCATTCAGAAGCAAGAAAGACTGCTGAGATATCCCGGATCTGGTCAGGTGATCGTCGCCACACCAGGAAGATTCTTGGAAATCTTGGGGAAGAATGAGCAGTTGTGTAAGAGGTTTGCCAACTTGGACACTTTAGTACTTGATGAAGCTGATAGATTACTCCAGGATGGCCACTTTGACGAGTTTGAACAAATTTTGAAGATCCTCGCAACGAACAGAACCAAAAAAGAAAAATGGCAATCCTCTGTGTTCTCTGCAACTTTTGCCAAAGAGCTGTTTTCCAAGCTGGGTAATGTGTATAAGTACAACCCAAATAAGAAGGACTCTTTGGAGGATGAGAACAAGCAGATCGTCGAATTGTTACACTCCAAGTTGAAGTTCAAGTCAAAGCCAACGTTCATCGACTTGAATCCAAATTCAAGACTGCACAAGGACATTACAGAAGCTGTTGTGGAATGCTTGCCCGCAGAGAGGGACTTGTACTTGTACTATTTCCTGTTGATGTATCCTGGAACAACATTGGTCTTTACAAATGCAATCGACTCTGTGAAGAGGCTCGTGCCACTGTTGAACAACCTGAACATCAAGACCTTTGCTATCCATTCAAACATGATTCAGAAGCAGAGATTGAAAAACATTGAGAACTTCAAGAAATCGTCGCAAGATAACTCCACGCAGTCCACTGTGCTGATTGCCTCGGACGTGGCTGCTAGAGGATTGGATATTCCAGGGATTCAACACGTTGTGCACTACCATTTGCCTCGAAGTGCCGACGTTTACATCCACAGATCTGGTAGAACAGCGAGATCTGGATCCGAAGGTGTGTCTGTCATGATTTGTTCTCCGCAAGAGGCATCGGGGCCTTTACAAAACCTGAGAAAGGCTCTCAGTGATGACAAGGCGAAGTTCAGAGGGAAGGCTACAAGACGATGGACAAAGGACGTTCCAAGGCTCCCTGTGGAAACAGATATCATTGCGCAGTTGAGGGACCGTGTTAAACTCGCCGGTGAATTGGCAGACAGCGAGATCTCTTCCAAATCCCTCAGCAAAGAGGACAACTGGATGTCAAAGGCCGCGGAAGATCTTGGGCTCGACCTCGACGACATGGAAGGCGAAGACGAATTCCTCAAGAAGAACAGAACAAAGAAGGAGAAGAAGCAGCTCGACAAGCAACAGCTCTCTGCAAAACGCTATGAGTTGAAACAGCTATTGTCCCGTCAGGTGAAAAAGGACCTCAGAAGAAGCTACTTGACAGGTGGATTGCAGAACCTTGCGGACTCCATAGTCAAAGGCGTGGGACACGGCAATATCGTGGGACATGACAAGGTGGATGCCTTGAGGCAACTGAAGAAATGATCCCCTAGATACTATAATACATCTTATGGTGCTCTGGACTGTATACACAAGCGTATTCAATGCTCGCCGTGCAAACCTTACAGGCCTGCCTGGGCAGAAGCGTATGCGCCTTCCCAAGCAACCTTAGGCAGGTGCTGGCAGGGAGCCCCCAGTAGGAGGCAAGGGCCCCAGTAGAACGCGCCGGAAGCCCAAAATAATCCCCCCCCCCCAGCCTGCGTGGGCTACTCATGTCTCCTTCCAGCATTTGCTTGGATCATCTCCATAGGAGCACGCATTCCACTCCATTCCACTCCATTCCGCTCCATTCCACTCCATTCCACTCCATTCCACTCGTCCTCAAACCAAGGCACGCTTCCCTGTATCCTCCACGCGCACAATCACCTCCAATTGGGCATTTTCTGTGCGTTGCGCTTGTCTTAGACCAACTTCTCGGTGTTCGGATCTCATACCAATTCCCCCTGGTGAATGGGACCATTCCATGAATTGCAGGCGAGGCAGCCTCTGTGCGTCTCATTCTATACGCTTGCGGCTAAAAAAACCCTCTCTCTCTCTCTCTCAGAGTTGTTTTTATGACTCGTAGCACCTGTTTGGTGTTTTGAGCCTGTGTGTTCACTGTGGTTCCCCTGCTCTGTGGATATTTAAGGCGTAGGAGGTCTGCTGAGACTGTGTTCAGAACAAGGGAGGTGGTAGGAGACGTTACACACAAAACAGTCAGTCACAGGCGTACACAGGGGCCTGGTTGGTTTGTCGGTTGTTCTTTCCTGTCCAGAGCGCTGTGGAAGGTTAGCAGAAGATGGACTTACTTCCGCTGGAAGCGCTGCTTCCAGAGAGAGAGAACCCACACGCGGTGAAGAGAGAGCCGCCGTCGCTGACGGCGAAGACCAAGACGAAGAGATCCCGGATGGGGTGTCTCAGTTGCAAGAAGCTCAAGATCAAGTGTGACGAAGCGAAGCCGTCGTGCGAGTATTGCACGCACACAAGCAGAATATGTGTTTATCCTGTGGTTGTTGATAAGAAGAAGCCGACGAGGAAGAAATCTGGCCTGGCGGGATCTCCAAGGACCCCCGACGTGATCGACTTGTCGTCGCCGTTCATCGTGAGCCTGAACTCGATGCAGAAGCAGATGTCCGTGTCAAGGTTCGAGCTCAAGCTGCTGAGGTTCTACATGGATTTCGGTGGCGGCCTGTTCACGGCGAACAAGTCGTCAAAGGTGAGAGCGTTGTTTGATGTCGACGCACCAAGGTTGTGGCAACAGTACGAGCTGGTGAGAAGTGCCATATACTCGTGCGCAACGCTCTATCTGTGGAAGTTTTATGAGATGAACTATTTATCAAACGTTTATCTGACAGAGGATCAGCACCTCGTTTTGCAGTCATGCAGCGGTGGAACAGCAACCAATAGTCTCTATAACATCACGGAGAACTATCTCATGAGTACGATGAACTTGATGAAAGAAAGCATTGCGAAGCTGCACACGGATGTCGATGAGGACACGGTCGGCGCGCTCATGCTTTCCAATGTCATGATGTTTGCTGTGCTGAGCATCCATCCGATGTCTCCTGCTATGCTTGTGAAGTACCATGGCTCAAGCAGTCTCATGAACGATATCCTTGAAATCAGCTCAGGAATATTCCAGATCTACAGATCTCGGGCCAAGATGTTACAGGGCTCAAGATACAAGCTGCTCTTATATGAGGACGAGCTGAGTATCGTGCCACCTCCGGGTCAAGAAACATTATTCCCCTTTGTTGCTAACTTGAGGTCCTATCTGAACAACGTCGTTACCAGTATCGATGGAAACTTCACAGCATACCACCAGGCAGTCAATGCCATTGACGACTGTTGCTATAGGGCTTTGGCTTTTAACTACGTCTTACCCGTGTTACGTGGTATGATGGTGTTGGCAGACAACATAAACTTCGTCTCACTCATACGTTCCAGGGACTTCATCGCCATGAAGATCATGTACACATACTGCTGTGTTGTTTCGATATGTGGAATCAAGATGTTCCACGATGTCAGCGTCTGGAACTCTTACATCGAGGAGTTCAAGGTCAATTCGGAGCTCATGTTTGGTGGGTTTGAGGATGACTTTGACAGATGTCTCTACCACCAGGTACAACAGAGGATTATGTTCAGAACAAGAAGGCTAGGAGAGGAACAAAAGGTGGCTGGCAAGCCATTCCTGGATCCTAGAGAACTGAGGCTTATCGGCACGACATTGCCTTTGGAGAGCGAGATGCCATACCAATAGTACGAATATCTTCCATTAATAATCGCTATTCAGCAGTACAATACAGCCAACTCGTCAATTGAACTGTAGGCACATTCCACATATGTACAACGTGTATAGCAATTCTTGGTTTAATTTGAATTCCAGGCCATGGGTTGGCAAAGGTGTATATGCGGAGACCTGCAAAGTTCCTTCCACTGGGGAATTTGTTCAATAACGGCAGCAAGCATAGTGGAGTCGTTCCCTTGAGAGTCACCGTGTTACACGTTGCTAAGTCATTGACACGGTGTAGCCAGTTGTGCTGAACCTGCTTGAGCCGGGAGCAGCACTAAGTACATAATTTATGTTCCCTTAGTAATAACTAGAAAGACTTCATGGCATCTATTTAACCGTGTAGCAATATTGACTTACGTGTCTACCTCGGTGAACTCCTGACTGGTTACAGAGAGTATCATTGATGCTAGCCTTCAATCTGCTACTACTGCTATGTTACAGGAGGACATGGTTTCAGTTCTCATTGATCTAGAGGTCTCAGACTCCATATCTCATGTTGCACTATGTCTAGCAACCCTCTTCAGTTTAAATGTGGGCTCTTGGGAAAATATACACATTCCACAGCTTCACAGAATAATACACAATAGCCAATTGACATCAAGGTTGTATTTACGAACGAGTTTAGATGTCTGCCTCCTTACTTGTCTACATTATTACGTCGATTCCCCACAATCTGCTCCAGAGATATGATAGTCCTACAGTGTTCACTATCTTTGGAAGGCATGACATATTCTATACGTCCCCCCTCACCAAACCACACCTTCCTACATGTCGCAGTTGTAGCCAAGACGTGTATTAGCGTGATTTTCCTGATCTCCTGAGCTTACCCAGCGTGTAGTAAACACCAATGTCCGGTATATCAGTGAAGAATATGATGAATCACACGGGGCTGTACGAGGCTCCGCAATTGCATGAGAAACGTTATAGATGCGTTCGAAGTTGAAACATAAATAATAGAAAAAATATCTTCACTGTGTAAGAAACACGTTTCAGTGAAAGAATGCTTCTCGAGAGTAATTTCGACAGAGTATGCTATTCCAGAGATATGCAGGTCTTTCATATTGCTGTGCTATCACGTTGTATGTGTTTACAGTGTATGTACCCATGGTAACGAATTCCACGCCATCTCTTGTGGCATATGCCTGACGGATCAAGTGTCAGGTAGCGAATCTCCAACTTATGACCAATGAGCTTTCCCTTTCGAGTGTTAACCATCCACCTCCACACGCAAGCAGTGTGATCTTAGGTGTTGAAGTCTTTGGGGGATGGATAGAGCCTTTGCTGTATCGTCCTCTTGGCTCACGAAGTATGGATAGCCTGTTTACAGGCTGCCAGGCCCAAGATACAGTACCAAACTGTCTACTACATGGAGTAGTTTTAATTACCTCTCGCTACCTACCTCCACTTCATATAGACATAGGTTAGTGATCTCGTTGTGTTCAGTTATCCATGATGCTTCACCGGTCAGAATTCGAGATAAACGACATCACAAGCAAGCTCGCGTGGCGTAATGGCAACGCGTCTGACTTCTAATCAGAAGATTCTGGGTTCGACCCCCAGCGTGAGTGCTTACTTGTTCTTTTTTTTGATCTCATGCAATACACGCATGAGAACGCATCGTTGAATGAATCACCGAGATAAATACTGTATAACATACAGTATAACCATGGTGAATATTCTTGGAGAATAATTAGAATTATACTATATCGCATGCGATACTTTTCTTCTCGAATCTTAGTTGGCTGAGAGAAAAGTTGCACTCGGCAATTAAACAGTGAAGTTGTCCCCTTCCAGATAGAAATACTGTTGATCCAAATTCATGATGATATGTCATCCAGCTCGCATGGAAACCAGGTTATCTTCTCGTTTGTTATACATGCAGGAATTGAGTACTTCGAGAGAGGTTATCGAGTTCTCCCGGTGAGTTTTAATTGAGTCTATTCTATATTGTCTCCTGGTTCAGGTAACAATAGGGTAATCGCTTGGAGAGGACATCATGTTGTTTGATCGTTTACAGTTAGTAACTGAATACACAAGGTGTCATAGCAGGAGGCCATGAAGAGATTAAGAATTCCACTAGTTGTGTCTGGTGTCTTCTCCAAAAAGGTTTCTGTTTCACGTGAAGTTTCCTGGTGAAAAGTCCCATAGCTTCATGAGCGTTGTTCTCCTTATCAGTAAACTATCTCAAAGTGTTGGATCTCGAACTAAGTACTTATTCGAAGATCCGATCCGTCTCTTCATTGCTTTTAGGAATTGCACCAGTAGTGCTTTCGTTCTGCTCCCACATTGGAAGACTACTTCGTTCTAGTGAGATTTCATTTGGGGACTCTATCAGGAATATTCAGTGATACTTTTCTATACATGTTCAAAATAAGGATACGGTTTACCTTCTTCGATGTACTTTTCCATATCCTCAGTCGTATGACAATACCAGCATGATTGATTCATCATCAGCGAAATTATACTTGTCTTATCTCATTTCAAATATAAATCTGGTGGTTCTACAGTAATTCATTGATAACTCGCTTGAGTCCTTCCTCATGTGTGGGCATAATTTTACTGGTAGAATTAACTGAGATGAAAATTTCCAAGTGACTACCTTGATCCTAACTCATAACAAAATTCTCATTAACTGAGACTTATCCATATTACCTGAAGCTAAGCGTATTCAATGAAATATACCAGTAATGAAAAAACAACGATATGATAAGTGCCCAAGTGAATCTAAAACTATATCTTTTCTCAACTATCTGTTATAATGCTACACATCATCTGGAACATCAACATAGACGACCCCGTCAGCCATGAGGTCATAGAGGTATCCCCAACTACTATACCAACTAGTTTGATCACAGTGCAAGTTGGACATATAGGTGTGGCATGACTATGGACGTTTAGAGAAGCAACAATGAACGGTTACTACAATCACTATACAGAGCCAAACTCGATGATACTTCTACCAGGTTAACAGGCTACAGTTATGAGTTTCCTCACTTACTCACTCACATGCACTCCTTGTATGGACTATCATAATGGACCTGAATATTTATTATATTATAAACTCAGCTCACTATCTAAAATTCTCCAATAAATTTACGATTCCAGTTTTCTTCTTAAAAAATAGGCATACAAAATTATAAAAGAATCATCAGTTATAGATCAGAAAACTACAATTATTTCCAAACATTCCACATCAAGTCATAAACCACATCATACAACTATACCTATCCATACTCCCAAGAACAAGATCCTTGTCTATCCAAAGATATAAGTCCCATCCTAGCCTGTATGTCCGGATGTGTGCTTCTCATCATATGGACACATCAGAGCCACTGGCAGATCTTCAACTTGGACTAGTCACCAAGCAGACCCCAATTGATGGAATGCGTGCCAAACCGCACTCAAAACCATCTCCTTCACCAACAATTCGGGACTTTAAGGTGTATAAATGAATCCCTACCTGGGTCACTCGAATGAAGCCTATGAACCAAACTGCTACCTGAGATCCATCACCGCTGCGCCTGCTGCGCCTGCTGCGCCCGCCGTGCGCGTAACGGTTTCCGGAAACTCTAACTCCCCAAAGCTCTAAACTGGCACGTGACTTTTCGTGACGCTGCTCCCAAAAAGAAACAAACAAAGTTAAGCTAAAGGGACAAAAAAAACTTTCCCATGCACCGACGATCTTCAACCGTTGAGCATCTTATTTTAGAGCTTTATCTAGGTCATTATCATTTGAAAAGCCCATTCCAAAGCTTTGCAACGAACTGCAGAAAACCAACGAGAAAAAGGAGGAATGTCGGAATCAACCCAATCAAAAGTGATGCAGATTAGATGACACGCCCAAGTAGAAAGAGCCATCGGCACACAGCGATATCAATGCGTCTACCTACACGGCTGGGCAGTGCTGGACATTTTTAGAACTGCGATGTCGGTACAGGACAAATGGACAAATCCAACATATTTTGACGGGCTTTGTGCGTTGCCCAGGGGATGGGAAAAATCTCAACAAATTTCCTGCACGAAGAAGTTATAGCTGGACATTTGCAAGTAGCAGAGTGGAAAAAACTTCTGTATGGGCAAAAAATGTAATTGTAGTTGTGTGCTTCACATCGTCTCTTCCTTCCCCTAGGTTTTGTCAGAGAAATCTGTGTGTATTCATTCGCTATCGATGTCTGCTACGTTCGTTTCTGGAAGCAGCGTTCCAGGTGATTCTGGAGATTCATCTGAAGTACGCACAACGAAAGTTGGTAATGTTGCGTCTCTGTCACAGGTTCAGAAGACTGCGATCGATACACATGGTAACGTGTTCAAAGTTCCTGATTACACCATCAAGGACATCTTGAGTGCCATTCCAAAGCACTGCTACGAGAGAAGTCTCGTTAGATCTCTTGGTTATGTTGCCAGAGACATCATCTGTATGACCATCATCGGAAACGTTGGTTACAGACTGATCCCACTTGTTGAGAGCCAGGCCATCAGATTCGTTCTGTGGAACGTCTATGCCTACTGCTTGGGTCTCTTCGCCTTTGGGTTGTGGATTTTGGCTCATGAGTGTGGTCACGGTGCCTTTAGTGATTACACCTGGGTCAACGACACGGTTGGCTGGATCTTGCACTCGTATTTGCTGGTTCCGTACTTCTCCTGGAAGTTCTCCCACGGTAAACACCACAAGGCCACTGGTCATTTGACAAGAGACATGGTCTTCGTCCCTTACACCAAGGAGGAGTATGTCGAAATGAAGGGGAAATCAGTGATCTCAGAAGTTGCAGAAGAAACGCCAATCATGAGTTTCCTTACGCTCATCTTCCAACAGATCGGTGGTTTGCACTTCTACCTCCTCACCAACGCAACAGGCCAACCTCACCCTGAGTACTCTGCACTTGGTAGATCCCACTTCAACCCATCCTCGCCAATCTTTGAGAAGAAGGAGTACTGGTATATCGTCCTGTCCGATATTGGTATGCTGTGCACCTTTGCCCTTGTCTACTGGTGGTCCAAGACCTTCAGCGCTTGGTCTGCTTTCATCAACTGGTTCGTCCCATTCATGTGGGTCAACCATTGGCTGGTCTTCGTCACCTTCCTGCAGCACACAGACCCAACAATGCCTCATTACGATGATTCAGAATGGACATTCGCCAAAGGTGCCGCCGCCACTATCGACAGAAACTTTGGATTTGTCGGCCAACACATCTTCCACGACATCATCGAGACACACGTCCTCCACCACTACGTCTCAAGAATCCCATTCTACAACGCTAGAGAGGCTAGCGCCGCTATCCAAAAGGTCATGGGAGAGCACTACAGATACGAAGGTGAAAACATGTGGCTTTCCTTGTGGAAAGTCATCAGATCCTGCCAGTTTGTCGAGGGCGACAACGGTGTCAGAATGTACAGAAACGTCAACGGCATCGGCATCAAGCCAACAGACTCAAAACTATAGAGACAGCTTGCCGCGAGCCATAGTTATATATTCGACTCTATTAGAAGTGATCTTAAGAGTACAAGTTTGTATTGCCTTTTATACCCGCCTATGTAGCGTTGTTGCCCTTGACAACAAACACCACAAAGAGCTGTGCCGGCCGGCCCATCTCCACCACTAAATTGGGCTTTTTTTAAGGGGAGCTCGGTTTGGGCAAATCTCACACACCTGAAACCACAAACCACAGACCACAAGCAAGGAGCCCGCAATTGCAGGGAAGTAAAGAGGAAAACATCTTCAGGAGAATATGAGTTGGACAGGGTTCAAGAAGGCTGTTTCCAGAGCAGGCACACAGGTATGTGGCGATCTATGCGAATGAAATTGAAGGTTTTGGACATGGCTAACCGGGGATTAATGTGAAACACAGGCGCTTGTGAAGAACACGGACCGTACTAGTGACAAAGACTATGACATTGAAGAGAGACGTTACAAGACGTGAGTATGCACTGTGTGAAGCGGTGGTGAGGCTACTAACTCTCAACGATAGACTCAACACAGCAGGGAAGCAGTTGGAGAAGGAGGCAAAGGGTTACTTGGACTCCATCCGTGCAATGACGAACTCACAGGTCCGTATTGCAGAGGTGATCTCCTCGCTCTATGACGATTCCAAGTCCATGGGCGGGTCCAGTAACGTTGGTAACTACTATTTGCAGTGCGTCACAGAGTTTGACAGCGAGACGGTGAAGCAGCTTGACGGGCCATTCCGTGAAACCGTTTTGACACCAATCACCACTTTCACGCAGTATTTCACAGAGATTGACGAGGCCATCAAGAAAAGAGCACACAAGAAGGTGGACTACGAGGGCGCAAAGGCCAAGGTGCGTAGACTAGTGGATAAGCCTGCAAAGGATGCAGCTAAGCTTCCAAGAGCAGAGAAGGAGCTACAACTCGCAAAGGAGGTGTTTGACCAGTTGAACGACCAGCTAAAGGAGGAATTGCCACAGTTGATCTCCCTCAGAGTCCCTTATTTCGACCCCTCATTCGAGGCCCTTGTGAAGATCCAGATGAGATTCTGTACAGAAGGTTACACCCGTTTGGCCCAGATACAGAACTACCTCAACGAAGGAGACCGTGACGCCTACTCCCAAGGCTTGCTAGACGATCGTATGAGCCAATTGTTGACGGAAATGAGTCAATTGCAAATCACCTCCTTGGGAACTAAGTGACTCTCGTCTTAGTATTAACGAATAGTTTTGTTGTTTCGCCCTAAATTCTCCTGTAGCGCAAATCACTTCCCTTCAGTCAGCGCGCGGGCCCGCGCGGCTTCGGAAGCCCCAGTCGGTTTCAAAATCCCCTTCTGTGAGCCTAAGTATTTTAGCGAGCCTGTGGGAGAGAAGACGCAAGCCCAAAAGGACGGAATTTGGAGAGCAGAGAGAATCCTCATCAACACAAAAAGGGCGGGAGAGAAAAAACATCAAAAAACATACACAGCTCTTCGGGACAGAACGACAAGAAATAAACAACGGCAATAGCGATTGAACACACGGGCGGCTAAGGGAGATACACTGGGCGGCTCTCTCTACACAGGTATTGAAACATAGGTACACATAACAATGCTTGACTTTCTACGGTTCATTGGCTCTCTGCTCCTAGTTCTATGGAGATATGTGAATACGAGGTATATCACACGTCTACGGCACTTGTACGGACACTTGGCGCTTCGAATTGTGAGGAACCAGACCTTGTTTATCATGATACCGCTGACTGTTGGGTTCACACTATCGTACCCTTCACTGTACGCTCTGCTGAGCTCTGGGGAGCAGTTGGAGTTTGAATACATCACAGAGCTATATCCGGCAGCACCCTCAGTACATGCTGTGGGCTCCCTGCCGCAGATGGAGGTGAAACAGATATGGTTTCAGCCCGAAAGCCTAGTGGATTGGGATAAGAGCATGGATCAAGGGGCATTGGATCCCACTTTCCTCCAGGAAGTGCTTCAAGTCCAGGAGAGCATGATGAAGAATATCCCGCAGGACTCGGTCTTTGTCCATTCTCCACTATCGTCTGGGGAGTGGGATAAATCAATCTCACAGAAAGAGTCAATAGGGCTATTATCAGGAGGTGTGAGCGTCAATGGGATAATGAAAAGTGCACAGGCATTGAGGCTATTGATGATGTACACAAAGGATCAGAAGTATGGAGATATCTGGGATGAAAACTTCAAATCCTTGTCAAATAATACAGATGTACACTTTACTTTTGAGCAGGCGGAAAATGAACCTCTGCGCTCCAACTATATCTTGGAATTTACCAGAATGACATTTGCAGATCACCTAATAGTATCTAGTTGTTATGTCTTGGTTGTCATTTATACTCTGATATCTCTCAATAACCTCACAATGGTGACCTCTAAATGTGGTCTCCTTCTTGCATTTGTCACGGAGATGGTGCTCTCAATCTTTTCTGCAGCAACGCTCACTACTGTTTTCTTTACAGAGGTTGATTTTTATGAAATACCCTTGCACTTGTTACCCTTCTTGGTCATCGTGTGTGGAGTGGAAAATATGTTTCGCTTGGTGTCAGTGATATCAGAAATCCCAGGTGAGATGAACGTTGCATACAGATTATCAAAAGGATTGGAACGCTCTGGATTAACTTCAACGTTTGTCATGACGGTCGACCTGTTGATCCTACGTGTATGCTACCCTTATGTCATTCCAAACTCAAAGATATTTTGTGTATTTACAGGGTTTGCCTTGATCTTTAGTCATATCCTACACTTGACTTTCTTTGCTAGCGTACTGAGTATCGATATCCACAGACTTGAACTGCACGATTTAATTGATGATACCAACACCGAATCATCAACATTCAAGGAGTACACACGCAAAATCTCCCTCCCATTTTCGACAAAAATTACAGGCTTTCTTCTTATAATTTCGTTCATCGTCTGTCTGAATTTAAGATGGATGGGTGGGTCGTATGGTTCAACTGACGAGATTAGTGACAGCGCCAACTTTTTAACCAAGAAGGTGTTCAGTGGTGATATAATCCAAGCTATTGGATTGAAAGCTTCACATCAAAAAGTTCTGGTGTCTATTGATGCGCCTGTTACTGCCAGTTTTGCTAGTAATACGATCATGAATGGCTTCAGATTACACACGTCTTACAAATTTGACATCTTTTATATTTTGGAGTTCCTTACCCTCCTGATTCTGACCTTATCATTGTCAATGATCGCACTGAAGCATTTCTCGCCAAATCTGGCTTCGCATGAGGAGGATTCACTGAAGAAGCTTGACGAAAAGGAGCACTCTTTCCAAACTAAGGTACTAAGTGGCTCCCATTTTTTGGATATTATCAAAATTACCACGTCGAGGTCTCCGTTCATCGTATCCATAGGGTTAGACCATAAGGTACTGATTTGGTCTCCCCTATCCCAACCGATTCCAATGCCATCACAACTACCACTCAGTACAGGGCTATGGCCAATCACCAACGTTGTTTTGAGCTCTCATGGCAATTATATTGCAGCCTTTTCGAAATCAGGGGTTGTACAATGTTGGTCAAGATTATCGATGACGTGGATATGGAGATTTGAACTGGAAATATTGAGGAACAGTTCACCACTTGAGGCCTTCTTCAGACACAAGACTGTACCCGCATTTGCCATGAGAAAGAGAAGAGAAATGCTATTGAGCCAGACCGTGGCGTCACCTCCAACATCAAGAAGGAACAGCATGAGATCAATCACATCCCCTCACCTAGGTGCAACTACTGCCTTTGGAAATAATGCAAATGTCACCAACGAATTGGAAGATTTTGTCATCATTTTACAGAATGGTGACCTTTTAACCATATCTTGCCAGGAAGGGAAGTTGACCAAAGAGAAACTATCGAACACCGAATTGGTATCCTGTGCCAAACTAATAACCCCGCGTGTTAACGATCGTTTGGTATCACTGACAAAAGATGGCCAGCTCCTTGTATCTACCGCTGTTAATAACAAGTGGAGATCCCGTTTCGTCACTGTGGAGACGAACAGATTCAATAATCCAAACAGTCTCATATCTGCACCCCAACAACCAACTGCCGATTATACAAGGTCAGAAATTTCCATTGTTCCATTTGTTGGTTTCATGGTGCGTACTGCTGGTACGGTTGCCGAATTAGTTGACGTGCAAACTGGAATCTTGATAAAGTCTTTCTCCATAATGAAGTACAAGAGAGGCTCCTTCTGCGTCTTCCATGACCAGCCTACCCACTGTCGCTTCTGTGGTTCTGTATCTCTTGCCTCATTCTCCGTGGCATACACATTAGCCAATACCAACACCGTTGTCGTACATACCTTCACTGTTGACCATCGGGCAAAGACGTCGATCTGCCTCCGTGTCGAGCGTGACCCTCGTGAAATTAGATGTGTCGGTTTTGAACAAGTCACAGAGCATGTATATCAACGTGAAGATGTGGAAGGTTGGTGCGTTACCGACACAAACCAGGTGATGGGAGTTAAGAGACGCAGTAATGGTGTTCACCAAAACGACGGGCTGCGTCGCAGAAGAGCTAAGACTGATGAAAAGGACTTTGATTTGTGGGAGGGCTGGGTTTTAAAGGCCGATGGAGAGTTTGACACATACGACATCCCATCCTTGGGTAACTCTGAGGGATTATTGGTCAATTCTGTATCCCAGGTTGCGAAGTTCGGGCACAAGTCCATAGTGGTTGCATTTGGTAACATCATGAAGGTCCTATATCTCGGAAACGACGATTTGGTCCATCAGGACGACGACAAGCAAGTGGGCAAGGCCATCAGCGGACTGAGCTTTGTCGAGAAGCGTAGACGCCATCTCGGCAAAAAGAACTCCAGATCTACAAACTACACTGACGTTGATGGAGCTGAGGCTGGTGGTGGCTCAGTACCCCATTTGACGCTTTAGCATGAAGCCCAAGGAGAAAACAACACACCAAGGGCAAAAAAAAACCTGGCAACACCAAGCACCAGACGTTTAATTATCCGACAATCTTAATTTGACATTGTGAAATGGGAAGCGTTAGTACTTGCAGTGCAAATATCCAAGGCTTTGTAGATTATGCGATCTGCGTCCAATGATTTTTGCTGCTACAAAACGGTTCAGCGTTGAAATCCCGTGAAGCGTTTCAAATTTCCGTTTTGGGAATATACGCGCCTTATCGGCCTGGCGGGGTGTCTGGACTTAGTTTCCCGAAACGGATAAAATATTACGATAAGAACGATGAGCATCCATGGACAACGGCCAACCAATTGATATATAAATGATGGTGAGAATCTTCCAATTGGCATGTCTTTGGTTCAGTTCTCTTCCGTCATCATCACAATCAACAAACAATGGAACGTCTTCAACAAATCGCTTCTCAGGCTACTGCTTCTTTGAAAGCACCAGCTCCACCACAACATCCATTGGACCCTCTCTCTCCAGAGGAGATCAGCGCAGTTGTCGCCATCGTCAAGAAGGAGTATGGCTCTCGTAAGATCTCTTTCAACACTGTTACCTTGAGAGAGCCTACCAAGAAGTCCTACTACGAGTGGAAAGAACACAACGGTCCTGTTCCACCAAGAATGGCACAGTTCTTCCTCCTGGAGGCTGGTAAGGCTGGTATCCAGGAAGGTATTGTTGACCTGGTGAACTTGAACATCACAGGCTTGCAGCACATTGAGGGTGTCCAACCAATCTTGACGGTTGAGGATTTGCAGTACACTGAGCAGGTTATCAGAACTGATCCAAAGGTCATCGAGCAATGTGTTCTTTCTGGTATTCCAGCTGAAGACATGCACAAGGTGTACTGTGACCCATGGACCATCGGTTACGACGCCAGATGGGGTTCTGCTCACAGATTGCAACAAGCTATGATGTACTACAGACCACACGAGGATGACTCCCAATACAACTTCCCATTGGACTTCCTTCCAATTGTTGACACTGAGGAGAAGAAGGTTATCTTCATCGATATTCCAGAGGTTAGAAGACCATTGTCTAAGCAGCCACCATCAAACTTCTACCCATCTGATGCTGTTAAGAAGTACGGCTACAGAACCGATGTCAAGCCAATCAACATCACTCAACCAGAAGGTGTTTCCTTCAAGATGACCGGTAACATCATGGAGTGGTCCAACTTCAAGTTCCACATTGGTTTCAACTACAGAGAAGGTATTGTTCTTTCTGACATTACTTTCAACGACCATGGTAACGTCAGACCAATCTTCCACAGAATGTCTCTTGCTGAGATGGTTGTGCCATACGGTGACCCATCTTTCAAGCACTACAGAAAGCACGCCTTGGATATCGGCGAGTACGGTGCCGGTTACATGACCAACCCATTGGCTCTTGGTTGTGACTGTAAGGGTGTGATCAAGTACTTGGATGCTCACTTCTGTGACAGATCTGGTGCCCCATTGACCGTCAAGCACGCTGTCTGTATCCACGAGGAGGATGAGGGTATCTTGTTCAAGCACTCTGATTTCAGAGATGACTTTGCTACCACCATTGTTACCAGAGCTACAAGATTGATCATTTCTCAAATCTTCACTGCTGCTAACTACGAGTACTGTATTTACTGGAACTTCTTGCAAGATGGTTCCATCAGATTGGACGTCAAGCTTACAGGTATCCTGAACACTTATGCTGCCAACATTGGTGAGGTTACTGCTCCATGGGGTACTACTGTTTACCCACAAGTTAACGCTCACAACCATCAACACTTGTTCTCTTTGAGAATTGATCCACGTGTTGACGGTGACAACAACTCTGTTGTTCAAGCCGATGTCATGCCATCTGAGCACCCTCTTGGTTCCAAGGAGAACCCATACGGTAACGGTTGGTACGGTAAGGGAACTGTTTACAAGACCGTTGCGGACTCTCTTTCCCAGGCCAACGCTGCTACTGCTAGAACCTGGGATATCATCAACCCATCTTCTATCAACAAGTACTCTGGAAAGCCAGCTTCCTACAAGATTGTTTCCATGCAAACTCCAATGATGATGGCTAAGGAGGGCTCCATCCAAGCCAACAGAGCTCCATGGGCCAGATACACAACCTCTGTTGTCAAGTACGAGGAGGACAGATTGTATCCATCTGGTGTCTTTGTTCCACAATCCTCTGGTCCAGACATTGGTATCAAGAAGTGGATTGGTGATGGTACCGATAACATTGAGAACACTGATCTCATTCTCTTCCACACTTTCGGTATCTCCCACGTTCCAGCTACTGAGGATTACCCATTAATGCCTTCTGAGCCAATCACTTTGCTGATCAGACCAAGAAACTTCTTCACAGCTAACCCAGCTCTTGATATCCCACCATCATACGCTAAGACCACCTCCGAGGTCAAGGCTGAAGGTGGTGCAACTGAGGTCAAGTCCTTCTTGGACACTACATCTAGATATGTTAGTGACAACAGCACTTCTGCTGGTTCAGCTTGCTGCAAGAAGTAATCGTTTATACATAAGTTATTGAGTGTTTTTAAGTAATATAATATTCTATTTGTTTTGAAGATCTATAGTCTATGCAACCCATTTGCTGTAATTTATCCTATAACAGTAATACGATCCATGGAGATGTTGCACCATTAGGTGATAAGTGCAGAAGTTGTATGCGTGGAGTGCAGTTATCTATACAGGTTGGCTCATTTTGGCTGTACAATGGCTTCCTTATCGAAGTACTTGGCAGAGAGACGCAGCCAGAGTTGAGCTGATATGATCTGGGTGGACAATTATGGTACCATGAGACAACCAAATAGGGACATTGTTATCTGCTTGGATGCCTGATTTTGGAGATGAGTCCAATAGAAGTTGATACACTGTTGAATGTGACGGACCGAACAGTTACCAAGGTGCCAAATACCGGTTCGATATCTCGGTCTGTGGCTTGATAAGAACCTGCTAGTAAGTGCTGATATGCCACGTATTTGTCAGTTTAGCTCATGGCCCTTTATACGCAGGAAAGTATGCCGTTATAGGTGTGGATTGGTGATAGTGTCTCCCTGGAGAGTGAGGGAAGCATGGCGTGTAGTGTACACAAGCGGAGCGAGATTAGACTCCAAGTGCTATGTTCAGTGAGATTTAGCCAGTTAGTAACTGCCGTGCTGGTCAATTGGCTGGACGTTACTTGTTGAACCCTCCATCACGTAGAGATGTCCAATAGAGAGATGATAAATGTACTCGTGAACCTCGATAAAGGATTTTGAGTCACTCGCAGCATTATGTCCAGGGACTTACTACAGCTCAAATATACATAGAAGGATAAGCTGTGGCTCCATGTCTGACTCTCCTGTGCTAGAGTCAAAGAGGAGTTGCACCGTCCAGTGTGCATGGTGTAGTTGATTTCACACAGCGATGCTGAGGCAACCGTCGCCAGCCATAAGAGTACATATTTGCATCATAGTGCTCCATAATTGAGACGACTCATACTGCCAGTGTGTTATTCACGATCTATCGCTGCTTATAAAGATCATTATGAACAAAAGGCTGGCGAGCACCAAGCAAGGAGCTTTCCATTGGTGGTGGTCTACTTTCTACAGCAGCGTTACGGCACACATCACACATCACACTGCTTACCGTAATGCTAGTCTCGCCATTCATCGCCGACAAAAAATTCACTGGAAGTAAATACATACTCAGATGAATCAATTTACCCTCTACTCTCTTCATCCATTTACACGTAAAGCACCCGGTTGTACTTCCCTCCCAGGAAAGAGCGCAGTTCTTACTCTGTGCGTAGCGATGGTTCCCACTGCAGCTTCCATATGCCCACACACCGGCAAATGCCTGCAGGCGCTGCCTTTGACAAGCCTCACTGCGCCTGGTGCCTACTCCTTGCAGAAAGTATATATCCGTTGTGATATTCGACCTTTGGAATTAATTCCGAGTTCATCGTCGATCCAGTGAATGATATTCTCTATGTAATACTCTTGTCAAAGCTACTTTATATTCCCATTGTAACTAGTGGAACTACTTGGATTACGCCATATCAAGATTTGGATGTTGTACAATGATTTTAAAGGAGCTCCTTGAACCATTGTATTTGCTCTTTTTCAAGTTCTTATGAACCAGCCATTTTCTCACAGAATTTTTAATCTATATTGTTTGAAGAATTATCTCATTGTCATTATTTATAAGTTTCGATAGCACATCCTGGGCAAAGGAACACACCACACAAAGGTTATTGGTGGTGAACATATATTGTGACGTCAATATGACTAGCAGACTATAAGCTGAACCGTTAAGCAAACACCCTGTAGTGGGCAGAGCTTGTGTGGGAGTCTCATGGGTGAATGCCATACCAGCAGCGAGTGTTTTCTAGGTAGTTATAGTCATTTATCAAGGATGCCCAACAGCCAATGATTGATATGTTGTAACTTATCATATGGGTGTACTCAGCTAGCCTTTAATTGCGGGCAAGCTTTAATCTGTGTTCCAGGATATGTTCCAGATGGTAATACAAAAACAAGAGGTAGTCAGGGGAAATAAATGCCGTACAATATGGATGTATTATGAATAGTGCTATAGCTTCATTGCTACGCATCAATGACCTTGTTCTTTGGATAAGGAGCGCTTCATTTTGCCTTCCTAGCGAGTCACAATTCCAATAGAGAGTTGTGTTATGATAACAGATAGCTCACGGCATCGTTCAACCGTGTACGGCTACACAATATGCCTCCTCAGAGACAAACAGGTGTCCATTGATATACAAACTAAAGAGCAGCCATCGAATTATACACGGAGAAGAGGAATATTCCAGAGACGGCCAATCCCTGCTGAACAAACTGACTTCACAGAGTATTACGACTTTAGGGCCAATGAGTAGGCCATGCCGTCGTTCAGCAAATGCTGGTAACTGTTCTGAACACTGTTCTGGTCTCAGGAGAAACCTCCTAGCCCATCACGAAGAAAGAGGTACTTCTGGAGCCTGGCAGATCAGTCTGCAAAGGAGAGAAACATCGTGCTTAAGTCAGACTGCTTTATCATGTCCCACATACGCTTAGCATACTTCATCAAGTATCTTGATCAAGAGAACTTAGCTTCAGAGTACATCACTGGAGTGAAAGGGCACATCAGCGTCAGTGAGGAACACTCCAGACTGATTCCAGTGATTGAGTGTCTATGACAATTGATGTGCTTGTTGATCTTCATTTCACAGGGCTTCGGCACTCTTGCAGCTCTCAGATTCACATAGCGTATCTGTGAAGGCATTGCATGGCCTGTGATTCAGTATGCACTTGGTTCTCGGTACACCAAAGAAGAACCACGCAAAAGAACAGCCATCTTCACAGCTTCTGGACCAGCTGGGTTTATCCTTCCCCAGTTGAATCCAATATGGACCACGCAAGCCCATGGATGGTGTTGGAAGGCTGGAGATGGCTCTTCATTGTGGACAGAATCATGGCTTTCACTATGGCCACTTCTTCTTCCCTGATACTCCAGAGACTGCATTGCCAGTCACACCACTCGCAGGAGAAGTTAGAGCTCTGTAAAGCACATATAAATGCCAATGGAATAGAGTGACACAGCCACATTGACATGGCAACATTCAGGCATGTGTTCTGTTCCTACCAGTGGTGTCTGTTCGTCACAACATGGATTCTTTAGACTTATACATGAACAGTTTCTGTACATCTCAGTATTGTACTCAAGAGCCCAGACTATAGTGTCTATCATAGGCACAACATTCCAACAGGTGTCTCTAATGCCAGGGTCTTTAACCGTCTCATATCACGGATTCTGATCGGCCTATCTGGCAGGCGAAGAGTCGAAATTGGACTGATCTGCTCAGAGATAAATGTGTCGATTCCGCTGCTTCGCCTATAACCATTGGACGGTCTAATGAGCTTTGCAAAGAGGACAACTAAAAGCCAGCAATGCCACTCGGTTCTCTCGACTGTGTAGGCAGACTGCTGGCTATGCCATATGCACTGAAGCTATTCGATACAGGTTTATCCGCATAGTTTACCAGAGGTTCAGTGGCATGCCTGGCTACTTCCGTGAGTCTTCTCTTCTATTGCCTTATCATTTCGAACTTTGACCGTTCTCAGGCCAGGAAAAGAGCATATATACAGAGCCTCGTCAACACCATATATGTGATTCCAATTGAAGACACTGGGCCATTGGAGTCCAACTAATAGGACGTGGAGACACAGTGCACCTCTAAAGAAGAAACCTCCATGTTCAGATGAGAAGAGCTCGTTTGACTCATTCCGGAACAGGTGGGTAATGGACCATGTTACGCTCCAAATTTCTGGAATTCCTCAGGCTCAGATACGTATTCCACGCAATGCTGATGAGATTCACCCCCAAGAGCTGATGCTGAACAGGGACAAAGCCCAAGTTGACCAGCTGGAAAGCAGGCCAAACCATCCAATTGGCTTTCAACGTAGGCCACCAGTTCTCCTCCAGCTTCTGCCTGGTCTCTTCAACAGGTCTCGCCTCAAGTACAGACATCACAAAGTAGTACAGAGGGATTCCAACAGGAGCCCACACAAGCTGATCAACAGCCGTCCTGGCAATGGCATCTTTCGTCTTGTTCACAATGGCATATCTGGAGTCGCCAGGCAGATGAATCCTTGCCAGAATCTTATACCACTTATCGCCAATGAATGAAAACACACAGGACCCGTATACAACGCCTCTCAGTGTGCGGTTGATGTCGTAGTCGAAACCAAACGTCTTCACCTTCTCGCCTTGAGCATCTGGGAAGAACACTTGCGCAATGAAATCCCCAGAACCGAACAGAAAGCCCGTCATCAGGGCATTTGTCAGCTTGGGATTGGTCCTTAGCCTTTGCTTGTAGATCGATAGTACGGAAACCATCGGCAAACTGTCCTTTTGTAGGTGGCGATGTGTGCTTGTTTCGGCTTATCGCCTCTTTTGTAGTTGATGAAGTGCGTGCTATCTTGGGCCCTGGCGATTTGCTTTCCCTCGTTTTCGGGACAGGCCGGTTTTGAGCAACTCGTTTTCGGGACAGGCCGGTTTGCGGAAACTCGTTTTCGGAACGCGCCCAAAAACAGGAGAAAAACACCCACGATGCTCAACGCTACAAACGGTTTATATAAAGAGAACTGTATCTATTCGTTCAATTCGGCAATCAACTGCCTGAGGATCCTCAAGTTTTCCTTCAGTTCAGTACACTCATCCTTCCAGTACTCCAGGATCGTGACTCCGTCCATGATGAAGCGTTCCAATCTCTCCTTATCGAAGAACTTCCACCGGAACCTCAGGTAGAACCCCCATACGAGAATGACAGAGGTGAACACCACCTTACAGTAGAACCAACTGCCGAAATGACGGTGTGTTGCCAAAGGAACGTTCAGGAGATCCATGCTCTCGGCACCCTGGTGGAGGACCTCCTCGATGAACGGGCTGTCGTAGTCTGAGACGGTATCGTGCAACACCAAGTAGAAGAGAGGACGGAACATCGTCAGCCTAACTTCAATCAGACGAGTCTTGATGAACTGCACCACCTCGGGAATGCTGCCACACCGTTTCTCCATAAAGGTCTGCAAATCGTCAGAGTCAGATTCCGGTGATTCCAGTTTGGTCCTGTTGCTTGGGGTGCTATTGCGTTCCTGCTGTGAGGGCAGATCCAAGTCGGTATGCTGTTTGGGGTTCTGTAGAGTCTTCTCTGGCTGCTTGTGCTGTTTATGACGAGAGGTGGCCTCCTGCTCGGAAGCCTTTTGCAGAACATAGCCATAAGGTTGGATCTCATCGCCTTCTTCTGGGATGATTTGGGCCAAATGGGACAGCATGGATTTCTCAATCTTGTCCAATTCTTCCACATAGACGGAGCATTTGGTGATCATCTCAGAGATGGTGTATCTGCTCCAGTCCAGGATGTAATTATCACCTTTGAACTCACCAACTGGAACACTCTCATCTGACGAGACACTGATAGGAACGTAGAAGTCATCCATGAGCCTGTTCTCGAACTTACGGAGCATGATTTCAGTGAGGAAGAAGAACCACGCTGCCTCGTCCTTGGAATCCATTGATCCGTCAAGAGGAGGAGTTGGGTAAATGGACGGGAAGGGATAGTTGACGATACCACTCGAGGGAACACTCGGACTCAGCTCCACCCTGAGTTCCGACTCGTACTTGACACAGCAGTGGAAGACCCTCTCTAGCATGGTGTGTTCCTCCTCTGTGAACTTTCGCCCCGACGCCTTATAACTCTCGATGATAGCCATCACCAGTGTAGATGCCTTGAAGATGGAGCTCCACGCCTTCAGAGGCTTCAAGTTATACATCCAGAAGTGTGTTTGAGCCATGTGGAATTGCACCATGTTCAGATCAAAATCACCAATCTTGTACTTGGGAATCGAGTTCAAGAACGCACCTACAACAAACAGCTTATAGGCATACTGGAAGAACGGCTCCTTCTCTTTCAGAGAGGTTCCATACTGTGTCAGGTTCGTCAATGTCAGAGTCTTTGACATTGCACCACATGCACATATCGTCATCAGCAGAGGAAGAGGAGTGTTGTTGTCCTTTGTCATATCCAACTTGAAGATGTTGATAGTGGGGTCGGCATCCACAACGTTTTCAATCATCGTTGCAGTCCTGTACAGCTGAGTTGCATCCACGATAGGACTCTTGTTTGCAACGTTTTCCAGATAAGAAGTGATGTAATCCCTCACTCTTCTTCTCAGCTTGATACCCATCTGTAGCAGTTCATCATCTGAGAAGGTCCCCAGCTGGGGGAACCCTTCTTCGCTTTTGGCTGCTATGAGCGTGTTGCTCTGTGGCATGGTGTACTTATCGCAGAAGATGGGCCACTTCAGAATGCCGTCAGCCTTTGAGAACCAGTTGGAAGTGGACCAGATCGGAGCCTTTGGTTTGGCATCAGCTCCTGACATCTCTGTTAGGACATCAGGCTCCTGTCTTTTACCCCTGTAGACACAGGGAGCACCACTCTTGGTACAACGCCCACACGTTGGCTTCCCGAGGTCACAACGCACTTTCTTCATACGACACGACTCACAAGCTGTCAACGTTCTTCTCTTCGGTTGTGTGTTGATCTTGCGACGTCTCTGGACCGACGAAAGAGAGGTCTGGGACACTTGCACCGGCAGTGGCTGTCCTACTGATATTTGGAATTGCTGTTGAACCTGCTGAATTGGTTGTTGCGGCAGGTGCCGTGGTCCTTGTTGGAACTGCTGGTACTCATTCGAATACATTTGCTGCTGCTGATGTTGTTGCTGCTGCTGATGTTGTTGCTGCTGCTGATGTTGTTGATGCTGTTGAGGTTGTTGATACTGCTGCTGCTGCTGAATGTTCACCTGTTTCATGGCTGCTGCCATGAATTCTGGCTGAGACACAGCAATGGCCTGGAGATTCAACTGCTGTTCTTGCAGATCATGCTGGTATTGCGCATTTGTATACCACACCTCTGGAGCCTGGTGGACATGGCCGCTGACATCTTGTACCCAGCCCGCAGAGACCACAGCTCCAGCAGACGTGGTGTCGTCAGTATGGAAGGTACCGTCATAGCCCGACGGGAAGTCATCTCCCTTCATGTTGCGATCCATGATGTACAAAGCTCAGTGTCTACCACTGGCTGATAGACCACGACTGTAAGCGCAGTAGGGGGAAGGTGAAGCTGCGTATTCGAGCAGTACCTGACAGACACCTGTAGATGGTCTCGGTGTCTCTGATTACAATGAGGAAGCTACCAGTTCTTCCTGCTCAAACTGTACAATCTTTGTTAGCTATCCACAATGACAACTTGGCGATATACACCTTCCAGACGGCCTGTACTCACAAGATCAAATACAGAGGGCGGAACGTATAGGAAACAGCAGGACACAGGCACTTGTTAGTGATAAATGACAAGCACACACTAGCGTCCATGCTCTTTTATCATGTTGAATGCTCTATGAATCCGGGAGCGCTCGAGGCTTTATAGAAATTTACCCGGCCCAGCGAAGGGACGGAACTCTGTGCGCCAAACGAAAAACTCTAACGAGCAGCCCGCAAAAAAACGAAAGAAACAGCGAAAAATATGTTGCGCGAACCACGGTGGCCAGTGGGGTTTTCATCCGCTACCCGAGTAACACAGCACATGGAGGCAGAGGGAGTGTGGACTCTACCGACCCATGCAGCTCCCATCCT
Source organism: Williopsis jadinii (assembly GCF_001661405.1). NCBI lineage: Eukaryota > Fungi > Ascomycota > Saccharomycetes > Phaffomycetales > Wickerhamomycetaceae > Williopsis > Williopsis jadinii. The sequence goes on from NW_017963652.1 coordinate 638,771, forward strand.
TGGGGCGGCTCCTTGTGTGGCATGCACGGTTAACCTTTTCCTGAGCGTGTGAATCGGGGAGTTGGGGATAATCAACTGATACGATAAGGCCCCAGTATGCTTTTCCTTAGAAAAGAGGCTACTGCGAAAGCGATTGGAAGAGGCCGGTTGGTCTATGTTTCGCGCTGCCAGGCCGGGCTGGGCCGCGGTCCACGGAAAGCTGGTGGAGGGTGGAAGACCTTACGCTCCACCCGTGGACGGTGTCTCCTCGTGGCAGTGCGAGAAGCTCAGTGAATCTGCAAGATATAATTAAGTTTTTAGCACCATGCAGTAAAGTTCAGCTTGGTGGGCGAGTTATATAACTCGTACATGGAAGGGATGCCTGTCGCACAAACAGGATGGATATATGCCTGGAAGCTGATGATGTTTTTGCAATGATAGTGCAGTCTCCAGGGACCATATGCCATGCTGGAGGAACGGTGATCTGGTCCTTGAGCTGACGAAGATTACAATCTACAAGAGGATAAATTGAATGGAGTGTATGTACATGCGTTCATGTGCACGCGTGCTTGACGCCAACGGTACATGCCATTGGGCCACTGTGGATCCCATGAATCTGTAATTGGCCGGTACATCATCTTGCACACCACTTCGTAAATTGAGCCAGTGCTCGGTCTGGCCCATTATAGCCATTTCGGGGTTTCCTCATGTCAACGGTTTCGTGTTTGAGGTGTGTACTTTCAACGGCTTCAGAGGAGTCAGCGAGGGAAGGCTGCAAGACCCAACACGGGTAAATCGCTGGAAAACGTGTTCGTTTCTGAGGCGAGTCATAATGAGGGATAGGCAGTACCGGGAAACTTTGGGAACAATTGACTACCAACTGAGTGACATTTCAGCTAATGAGCAGGTTTTGGTATGCACTGCTAAGCCCCTATTTTTAGGCATGTGAGAGACCGTCATGAGTGTGGATATCCTGAATGCTTGCCAGCTTGCAGCTGATTTGTCTTCACCAACTGAGGATTCTGAGATAAGAAGTGAACAGCGTCAACGTAGAAATGAACCATGAACAGCCTCACTGCGGTCTTGAGGCCCGACAATAACATTATATGGCCAACTTAAAGTGTCACAGTCAGGCACATCTTGGACTATGAGTGTGAAAGAACACGTGAAGAATAGAGCTAAGTGTTTACAATGGAAATAAAATTGTTTTATAAGGGTTAATCGGCAGGTGCTCGCTTATTGTGAGTGATATCTTTCAAAAAAACTCACGTAGGAGTCCTGATATGAAAGCCATCAACCAGTGCTTCTATAGTCTAGTCAGCTCTACACAACACGCAGTGTACGTAATCTATGAAATCAGAATCACTTGGAAGTTGTAGTTGGGTTACTCTTTTGTTCATGGTTGTATCTGAAACACCAACTTGAAAAGCTCAGTATCCGACTTGAAGTGACCATGTCTCGTATGAAATGGTACATCGAAGCTTCAGTATTGTTAAGCCAGAAGAGAACCAGGGCTGTGGCATTTACGAACTAAGTTGAGGCCTGACAAGATGTTACATCATTCTGGAGAGGGGTTGCTTCAATGCAATGCAAATATTGAGCACTCATCTCATTTCAATCTTGAACGCTTCTTCTTTGCATTAGAATGTAGTTTTCAGCAATAGTTATACATACGACAGCATGCTGTTACAGCTCCTAGCTAGTTGTAATGTACTATAGATAGAGAAGGCCCAAGTGGTTTCAGGCGGGATACATACTGTAGCTTGAAGATTATTGATAGGCTTGTGTCTCTGTTTGCACCTTATAATTACACTGACTATTAAGCTGAAAACCGCTAGTATAGTGCCCCCCCTGACCAAATGTCTTCATAATGACGAGAATTATTGAAGGTTGTGCTTTGGTCAATTCTTCATTCTAATGATTGTACCCTTCAAGAAATGAGTGCTTTACAACAAAAAACAAGATATAACTGAAAATGAGACCTCTTTGAAACTTATTCGCCGCCTTCAGTGGCTGTTGATCGTAGAATTGCAAGCAACACAGGCCGACGATTATAGTCGGTTCCTAAGTTGCATTTCTGAACTCTGCTGCTTACCACTGAAATTGTTACAGAATGCGATGGCTTATACCTATAGCATAATACTAAGAGCTTGAGACCCCTGTAACATTATATATGAACTGTGAGGGCGACTGTCTCAGAATTGGACAGAGGTTGTTTTAAGGATCAATCCCCCCAAGAACACCGTTCATTACCAGTGAGCTACGCTTCAGAATAAAAGAAATTTGCGGATCGAAGTAGCCATCAGAACAGTTGACTACGCATCGGCCATAAGCCCAAAACCACCTGAAATCGATAACGACATGACAAACAAGTGTGAGGCTGTCTAACAAATCTCGTTTACATTGTTTCGAAGATCCAGGCTCAGAAGAAAGGATACGGGAAGTTGTCATGAATGCATACACCCGCATACCCTCGCATACTGCATGATGCAGAGAGCAACGTAACGACGACAAACCAGTGCAATTTGATCAGACAGGGACCAACATTCAGCTTACGAAAGAAGCCATCAAGCTGTGGATAGAGAGTTTATCAGCTTGTAGAAATAGCGCAAAGGGTTTAGTGAGGTGTTTCAGTCGCCCAGACATTGCTGTGTAATCGGAGAGGTATCCGAAGATGGGAAGAATGAACATTGCAGAGGCTCAACACCTCAGAGGGTACTGCTTTGTGGGTCAGCTGGCTCGCTTTGATTGTTGGTGCAATGCCATTCGATGAAGAAGAGAGACAACTACTTCAGTTCCGTTGTATCATGGTTCTCTGGAAAGTAGGTCAGTACTAGTGGGCGTGGGTTTCAAAAAAAAGGGGGGGGGGTTCTCATTTACCATCATATGTCTCTTCTGTGAAGAGTAGTCCATTAAACACAGCTCCAGACTATCCGTAATAATCAAGACTATTGGGCTATTTAAAGAGTCTGTAGGACCTTATGAAAGATTTCTATAACTACGTGGCTATAAAAGCACATAGTAAGGGCTTTATTTCGCCTTTGGATGGTATATCAAGTTGTGTTTTGCTCTCAGAGAGAAAAGTAAAAAAAAAGTGCCGTTACCTGGAATCGAACCTGGGTCTGGTCGGCCACAACGACCTGTACTAACCACTATACTATAACGGCGCAGAGTTGTCAAGAAAGGGCTTTCATTTTAGGTGTTGTACAGCTGATGCTTACCCCATGGATGAGCTTCCTTAGCAAGTATCACCGTATAATCTGTATTTATGCCTCAGCTCCATGCTATTACAAGCCAGCAATCTTTCGTGGTCTGAGATCCAAGTATGTCTCATGCTCAAACCCGGTGAAACACGCCATCTGGCGATGCTCTTTAACGGTTTCTCCACAACCGACCCTTGAGCTTTATACACACTCTCAGATCATCTGCTAACCTTCATCCCATCTTGTGCTTCTAATACAATGAGTGAATCCGCTCTAAACCATTAGACATGTATTTTCTGTAATCGAGTCATGAGATTTGCAAAACACAGCGATGCAATAGACAAAAAGCAGTCGAATTCTTACCAGAATCTCAAGAATCCAGAGCAATAACATACAGCCTCCAGCTGATCCATATACAACGATAGCATCGTGATGCAGTGACTCCAACTGTACAGACCAGCTCACGTTGTGCTCACAACGTCGGAAGAGTGGACGCTCGTATTGGCGTGAGCACCAGTGCCACCATCGCCATCGTCCGTCTTCTCCTGGAACCACTGCCGGCACATGGGACACAGGTTCTTCGACGTCTCAACTTCAAGCCATTTCTCAATACAGTGCGTGTGGAATCGATGCGTACATACCCCAAGTACTAGTACAAAGGCGTTAGCATCCCGTTACAGGCCATTCGCATCAGCATGGGGGAAAAGACATAGACCGTCACTTACCTAAGGGACATTGATCTCCAGGGAATTTGCACGAGGAACAAGTCATGTCGAAAGATGTCCGACAGATACCACACACCTCCTCCTTGGGGACATCCCACGACCATATCGCCACCCCGTTCCACTTCCTGATGTTCACCTTCATTGTGCTTCGAGTCCTTGTGCTTTGTTTACACTGGTTTGTTTACTCTGTGATAGTGGCTAAACATCGCGAACTGCACACTGTGAATTTTTTTCTTATGGCTTCTTCGATGAGCCTCTGAACAGAGATCAGACCCTTTGCTCGCTCTCTGCTCTCTGCTTCTATACGCTTCACATACAGCATGTCCATCATTATACCAGGCGACTCTGTACAGGTCGCAAACTCCGTGGCGCTGGGTCCTGGTGTTGTCTGCACAAGGAACCGCTCCGTCATCCCAGTAACAGCTGGTATACTTGAAGAGAACTCCAAATCCATCCACGTAGAGTCGAATGGCCGCCGCTACGTTCCCTCAACCAACGATTATGTCATCGGAACCGTCACAGGGTCGTTTGGTGATGCCTTTCGTGTGTCACTGTCCGACTTCACGTTCCCTGTGTCTCTGAGTGCCATGGCCTTCCCTAATGCTTCAAAGAAAAACAGACCAAACTTGAAGGTTGGCTCTCTCGTATATGCCCGTGTGTCCAGTGCAATCCCAGAGATCGACGTGGAGATCGAGTGTTTAGATCCGACCACTGGCAAAGACGGTGGCTTCGGTCTGCTTGAAGGAGGGTACGTCTTTGACGTCTCGTTGGCCTACGCTAGAACGCTACTGTTCAACCCAAATTACCCACTGCTGAACCAGCTTGTCAAGAAATGCCAGTTCGAAATCGCCATTGGCCTGAACGGGAAGATATGGATCAAGACGGATGATCTCAAACACACACTGGCGGCCGCAAACGCTATCAAACAGTGCCAACTTGTGCCGTCATCGGAGTGCTCCAATGTCATAAACTCTGCGTTCAAGTCTCTATCACAATAAACGTCTATTTAGCAAAATATTCCACGGTTACAGTCCAAATTCACCATTTTCTCATAAAGCATTACATCCTGCTCATCAATAATCGGAGTCTCGACGTAATAATCATCAGATTTGTCAATGAAGCCCGCTTCATTCCCGTAGACGGAAAACACCTCCGAAAACATGGATATACTCTCTGGCGAAACGCTAATGCCCCTTTTATAAATCTCATAAGAACCATCATTGCCTTGCGAAGGTTTATCAGTGAATATCTCACTCGCCTCTTCAAGCTCCTTGAGCTGGTTTCTGGACACACAAAGTTCACAAGCCTCAATGGGTTTCTCCTCTTCTTCAACAGGCTCAATCTTGGGGAGGTTTCTCAGTTTCTCAGCTTTACGCAACTTGTGATTGATCGAAGACTGCTTTCTAGACTTGAAGGGAGAAATCTCACACGCCTGTTGAACAGTCATGGAGTCAATCTTATACCTCAAGGTGGAGTTCATATTGATTTCAAAACTGTGTTCGAAGTGAACTTGCTTCCGAGGGACATAGTATTCGTTCCAATAATTATCAAAGAAACCTGGATAAGGATCTAATTTCGGTATAATTGTTCCGTCTTTTGGTATATCGAATGTGTCCTTGAATCGTAACAAGTTGTCCTTTGTCCACCAATAGCGATAGCTGCGCTTGTCCTTGGATAACGAATGTATGTTGTGGAGGTAATAGTCAGTGTTCAAGTCCCAAAGCATGGGCTTACCTTGTTCCCACACATAGTTCCCCAAAAACAGGTTAATAGCTTCTTGCCTTTGCGCATCGATAAACGAATTGCTGTAGAATCTCTTGATACTTTCAATCATATCTCTGGAATGCGACGACCATTGGTTAATCTTCCTGTATGTCTCCATGGTGTTCACCAAATGAGAACCACCGTATTGCAGTGCGATAGTGTCGCCATGGTCATGGAACATTTCAGTAAAGATATTAACCACATCTGAGTCGTAGTCGATGTAAACTTCTTCGATGATACCTAAGGCGTGGAGTTGATAACCAAGAGCTCTTTTACCAATGACAAACTGTGCAGCATTTGTACGATCTAGACAGTCAATACAATTGGTACGGCATATTCCCTCTTGCAGTTTAGTTGAGTCCAGGCTTATGCCGTTGTGGAAGAAATTCGTCTTCTTCAAGGTCTCATCGGCATACCCCTCGAGGAACTCGATAACGTCTTGACCATCAGATTTATTTGCCCGACTCATATCCCATGCGGTGTATGATATCTTTTCACTCACTGGGAGAAATTCATTCAGGTACGTGATACACTGCTCAAATGCCTTTGATAATTTGGATTCTCTCGGTGTCCTCTCCTTCTGCTTCACTAGGTTCAATATCAGAACCGGGGCATCGTATCTCTTAAACAGATCGTCAAAGTGTAACGCTGCAGAGGTGTAGAATGGATCCACAAGATCAATTTCTATTGGTGGTTTGGCCAATTTCAAATTCGGAACTTCTTGACACCAATACAAGGGTATCGAGCCACGATGTTGAACGTAGGATGTATACCTTGGATTGTTAAAGAATCCATATCGACTATCGTGGAAGCTCGTCGTCACCATATCTGATACGATCTGTTCAGTTTCCACCTCGTTAGCGACATTGCCTTGGTTATTAACGCCTCTTTTCAAGAATCTCGCTCCTGCAAAATGGTGAGATCTCCTTGCAATGACTGTTATATAGACTCTCTTGCTGAATATCGCCACATTCGCTTGATCTATAAACCCGTGGATAATAGGTTGAAACCAATCATACACACGGTCGTATGAATCAGCTACAGGCTTCAGCAGCGAGCTGTTCCACATGAATCGTTCGTTGAACTCATCAGGAAACTTTGCACACTGAGGCAACCCCATAGCCTTCTGCTTTTCCCGAAGAATGTTCCGTTGTAGAGTGTTGGTCAGATCATAGGTATAACTGTAGTAGAACGTCTTTGTCAGGTCTAAATTGGCAAATGTCATCAAGAAGCGTGCCTCTTCTGAGTGTTTATCTGGTTTCTTATAGTCCCTTGATATCGGTATCAGCTCTGTATCGTCAATATGATAGATGAGATGACCACCTAACACTGCAACAACCGACCTCTTTGTAACGACACACAGATAGTAGCACTTGGTGAACCTGATAAACCCCAGCAAGCCATATCCTGTGAGCTTCTTATCGAACTCAGGGTTGGCATCTTTCAAGCCGTTGAGCACCTCCATGCTCTCCTTTCTTGTGAAGAAGACGTTATCTTCAACTATGGAGAGAGTGTCTTCAGGAACGGTGAGGTCGATCTCCATGACCCTGAACATGGTTTCTCTTCTGTTGCTGCCCACAACGTAGAGTCTGTTGTCAGTTTCATATATTGTGTACTTTTGCAATGTGATGAGCTTTCTCGATTTCACGGAGTGTTGTTGTTGTTGTTGTTGTTGTTGTTGTTGTTGTTGTTGTTGTTGTTGTTGTTGTTGTTGTTGTTGTTGTTGTTGTTGTTGTTGTTGCTGCTGCTGAGACTCCACTTCCTCCTCAACATCATCTTCAACACTACGCTGTCCATCTTGCTCATCAACCTTCTCCTCTTCCATCTTGTCTGGCCCCGCTAGCTTGCCTTATCCTCAATCACCAGATCAACTTATCAACATATTTTTCTTTGTTTACATCCGTGTACGTACACTGCGTTCTACAGCATTGGGCATCAAAATGGTAAACAAGCATCTATATTAACCAACGCAGAAGAAATATATAACACCACTTGGTGACCAAGTGTGTATGAGAACATTGTAGTCGTTTCTATAACATCGTATCATCGTCGTTGACCCTGTGCCGCTTGCTCAAGATTACAGGCACGAGGCGATGTAGCGGTACTAGGAGACACCTCCAGCTGGGTGTTTGGCATGGCGGGCTGCTCAGAAAGTCTCTGCGGTGACCTCTTGTACTTCTTTTGAGGGCTTCTTTCCATCAACAGCGAGATGGGATCCCTGGAAGGGTCTGCCTGGCCTTGTTCTTCATCTTCGTCGGTATATGGGTCCCAAACGTCTTGAAGTCTCGTGTTCAAGCCCTTTAGATGGCCCACGTCTTCAACAATGGACATATCCATGAGATCAACAGTATCACCTTGAGACTCCAAGCCGTATCTCGAGTACTTGTCTATGATGGCGCTCCATGAAGACGACAGCTTCTTCTTGGCCTCGACATGGCGCGTTTGCAGTTCAGCAGCATCAACATTGCCCTTGCCGCTCAACTCGTCAGTGGTGTACTTTGCTAAAATCGCTCGCTGCTCTTCATACCGAATATCGACATGCTGATATTGTTCGTCATACCTGTCACTATCACTATCACTGGCATCGCTGTACCCGCTGGTCTTCTCATCCGAGCTATAAGTGTTCACCTCCCGCTGACCTTCATCAACTTCAACGTTCCCCTGCTCAAGGCACACAACCTCATGCGCCTCGACTTCGCTCTCATCCACGTCACTTTCCTCACACTCACTCTGAAGGTGGCGTTTCCTTCTATGCTTTATCAACAGCATTGACGAATAGCGACAAGGTGACCGGAGCGTAGCTTTGTTGACACCCCGGAGGGAAAAAAAGACAGCATCAAAACCATCTCGAGAGACAGAAGGAGTAAGTTAGAGAGAGCAACAGTAACAACCCTTCCAGAAGCCAGAAACGGAGCATAGAATAGCGAGAAGGGAGTGCTATTATGTTTCGCAGATCTGTTGGTAACATGGCGAGCTGTTTGAGAGGTTATAGGGGAATGTCCTCCTCCTCTCGAACAGCAAGGTCCTTCAAGTTCAGCGAGAACAAAGGCAAGGTCATCACTGGGACCATCATTGGTGCTACAACATTGGCGTATTTCACCAACGACACTGTCCATGACTCCATAAAGCACACATACCTCACAGCTGGCCGTGTCAACGTTGTTACGTGGGCCACGATGCGATGCTTTTGGGAGTACAAGAAGGTGCTGGGCTCGAATTATGTCTCAGAGGATGAGAGATACACAGCGTTGAGCCAGTGCCACTTGAAGTGTGCAAAGATTACCCTGGAGGCGCTGGAGAAGAATGGAGGCGTTTACATCAAACTTGGACAGCATATCGGGGCGATGACCTATCTATTACCAGATGAGTGGACTTCGACGATGATTTCTCTCCAGGATCGATGCCCTGTGTCGTCAGTGGAAGATATCAACGAGATGTTGAAGCACGATCTGGGAAGATCCATCGATGAGCTATTTGAGGAGTTCGACTATAAACCGATAGGATCAGCAAGTTTGGCACAGGTTCACGTTGCAAAGTTAAGAAGCAGTGGTGAAAAAGTTGCTGTGAAGTGCCAACATCCAAGTCTGAAAGAGTTTGTTCCTTTAGATGTGTTTTTAACACAAACAGTGTTTCAGCTGCTCGACAAAGTCTTCCCAGAGTATCCACTTGTTTGGTTAGGCGATGAGTTGCAATCTTCGATCTACGTGGAATTGGACTTCACTAATGAAACTGATAACGCACGTCGTACCTCTGAATACTTCCAAAAATTCACCAGTTTGACTGCTCTGAGAATACCAAAGATCCTTGTATCCTCCCCTCGTGTTTTGATCATGGAATTCCTACCAGGTGCTAGATTGGATGACTTGTCATACATGAAGGCCAACGGAATTGACAGATCAGAGGTCTCTGCATGTCTGGCCCATATCTTCAACAACATGATCTTTACACCGGGTGTAGGCATTCACTGTGATCCACATGGTGGAAATCTGGCATTGAGAGCATGTCCACCATCTGGGAACAACCCACATAACTATGAAATCATCCTCTATGACCATGGGCTCTACCGTGATGTAACTCTGCAAATGCGTCGTGACTACGCAAGATTCTGGCTGGCATTACTAAAACGTGATAGGGAAGGTATGGAGAAGCATGCCATACAATTTGCAAAGATCACACCAGAACAGTTTCCGGTGTTTGCTGCTGCGATCACTGGCCGTGACATCGACACGGCATTGAACTACGATACTTCTAAGCTTCGTGATGATAGCGAGATTGAGAACATGAAGAGTGCATTGACTTCACAGGGCCTCTTGGTTGATCTCATGTCTATTCTTTCAAGCATGCCACGTGTCGTTTTGTTAATCCTAAAGACCAACGATCTGGTGAGACATCTGGACGAAGTCCTACAAAATCCACAACCTGAGCGTGTATTCTTAATCTCCGCCCAGTACTGTGCAAATACTGCATACGAAGAGGATATGGAACTAATTGCGCAGGAGGAGATGTCGTACTCCAATCTGGGAGTAACGAAGAGGGTTTCTGGATATTTCCATTGTGCCTTTGAGAGAATCGGTGCTGTGATGAGGTGGTATGGATGGTGGTGGAGTTTGAAGGGATACGAGTGGAAACTGTGGATCAGAACACATATTTAAATATTTAACCCGTGTATATATGCTACAACCAAACAATCAAACATTCTTTGTTCTGTTGTGTAGAAGAAGACATCGCATCTCGATGTGGTGCTCTCTGTTGGCTCTGAGTTTTGTTTTCCTTTTTTTTTTTCATCACCCCGGCAATGCTTGTTTACTCCAACCATCACATCCGGTTCTCAGAACAGTGGACAACATCAGTATTCAGATGAGTGACTTTCACACACCGACCAAGTCACACGCTTTGGATGGAGTTGTTGACTCTCCTGTTCTGTCTATAAAGTACCGAGATCTGAATAGTGCTATTGAAGCGATCAGACTGTTGGAGACAGAGCTATCAGAGTTCCAGACTTCGAGTTATGAATTGGAAAAGGAGTTGGAGCAGGAGTTAGATTCACTTGAAAGGGAGAACATCAAGCTACAAGGTGACGTTAAGAAGGCTGAATCAGAGCTATCCACTTCGAGGGAGGAATTTGTGCGTTATAAGCAACAGTCAGAGAATGAAAAGTTGGTGTTTAAGGCGCGTATCAAAGAGCTGGAAGAGGAACTTAACAGGAGACAACGACAATTGGTTGAAAAGGATATTCAAAACGAGAATATCCAGCAAACGGAGAGAAATTTGCAAAGCGATTATGACGAACTGCTCGAAAAGTTCGAGTCCTGTGAGGAAAGGGCGGTGCTGCTTGAAAACGACCTAGTTGATGTCAAAGAACAGCTTTCCAAGGAGATACTATCCCATCAAAACACCAAGAATGAGCTTACTGAGCTGAAGAACAATCCATTGCAAGTGGCTAAAGACGTAAAGCAGTCACAGACCACCTCGTCAAGGACGATGTACCGGTCCAGCTCTCTAAGGCAGCTGCATACGATACTGTCGCAGACTCATAACATGGAGCACAAGCTGGAGAATATCAAACGATCTTTACACTCTGGGAATGCTCAGCGCAAGACGAGTGCCACCACTGGAATCACCAATGTTGGCGTACTATTGAGCACAACGGGGAGCTTTAAAGAGGACCAGATCACCACCAGAGGCGGCCAACGTGTGAGGACAGTGTCTATGCCAACATCAACAGTACTGTCTTCTGAGTCATCGCAAAGCAGGAAAAGGATTCCAAACTCCCCATCTTCAACTGCGCTATCATCTCTTGCAGGTAGGCTCAGCAGTTCACTGGGAACCATTGAGGGAAGCCCCAATAAGGATAGAATTTGAACGCAGTTCCCATCAGGGTTACTGAGATCTCACTACCCACGATAACCACCCTCATCTTTCGACACCCACGAGCATTGCGGAGAAGCCTCAACAAGGCAACGGGCACCCACAGTGTTCACAGACATGTGTGTGATATCAAGACAAATACGCGCAAGGTGCGAGAGAAACGGGGAATCACGACAAGGACCTTGTTCCTTTTATCCATAATGTTGCAAATGAGAAATCATAGGCTCTTGTTACCCTGTGCTGCACAACGTCTTGTTTCTTTTCGTCTCTTGTTGAGAACGGTATGTGTGTCCCTGGGAAGCATCAACACGTACACTGTGCCCTGGTTGCCCCACCTCTTGATGCAACATGCCATTTGACCGTATTCTTGGCTTCAGCACTCCATGCTGACAAGATTTCCACAGTTCCCAGTGGACACTGAACAGGGTGCATCGCTCTACATGGCTCCTCCGTTAGTGTGCTTTGCTAGATACTCGATGTATGCGTCTTCATTTTTTGTTGGTCCCTCAACCGTTGTGACGGCTTAAGGGTCACACATCCATCATCAACCTTTCCTTCTGGCGGAGAAGAGGTATGTTGCAAGTGGCCAGGTTCTTATCTCCACGGCATTCACTGTCGTTGTTGCGTATCTGGACGTCTGCCAAAGGCCCACAGCGGACGAAGGACGAATCAGAACACCACTGGGCGGGCTCTCAAGCGCGCTGATTGGAAGCTCCACGAAGCCTCCAGCCGTTCGCACAGTGGGCGGGGGTTGATAGCGTCAGCCATCTGTCTATTAGCGCTGTCTAAATAGCAATTCACAGCATGGGATGCTGCCAACTAAAATCTACAACCAACAACCCGCTTGGTGCATTGGGGACAGCCCACGTCCAGGAGCCACCCTGCGGAACGTAGCTGATCAACATACGTACCGGCCATATAATGTGCACCTCGAGAAGCAGGCAGGACTCCGACGTAGTTCGTACAACCTGGTGGGCCCTGGCCCTCGAACGAACGGCGGACAGCGTACGAACCCGCTGCGGTGTCCTACGAACCAAGCCATCGCCAGCATAAGGGAGCGCACAAAGAAACAAAGGCACATACGCCAGGACGCCGATGGCCTATTGGGAAAGCGTCAACGGCCCCGACCCCATTGTGCTTGACTTTTGCACGTTGGACTCCGTCCAACAGCATCAACGCCATGGATTAGGTGGATGCTCCCTCTCTCTCCCCCCGCCCACAAGCTCATCCCATGCCACTGAACAAAGCGTATACCCCGCCATGTTGCCCGCGGCCATCTCTGCTAAAGGACACTGTTGTATGTGCGAGACTAAAAGTCGTAATCATCCAATCACCCACAACGCAGTTACACCACTTGGTAAGCCCTCTCACCACGGTGACTGTGGATTGTGGGTCCACCAGTTACCCCACCAACTCTCTGGAAAGGCAAAAAGTCCCCCATTGCGGTGCGTATGCGCTGTACATCTCTTCAGAGAGTGAAAGTGCACGCCGGTGGCACCAGTGTGGGACCCTTTTCTGGGGTAAAAGGACAGCCAACAGCAGATCGATTGTGCTCTCCCACAAGTTTGTCAAGGCGAAAGCCGCTCCATGCCCCACAAAATTTCTTTTTCGTTGCTTGAATGCGCGCTTCTCCAGCGCTGTTGTGGGCTCTTTGTCATGCTGCATTTTGCCCCAGTTACAGTGGTAGCCACTTGTCGTATGAAGGTCGAGTTGCTGGACAAGTTGCTGGTTTCATGTAACACGGCGGTTGGTGATGGCGGTGAGATGCGGTGTATAAATACCGGTCCATCGTCGCATGGTTTTACGTTTGTGCGTTGCAAGATCTCTTGTACCACCGCACACAGAACGCAAATATACTCAGTACGCCTGAACTAGAAAACACGCTGTTTTCCCTGCTGCCAAACATACACACACAGGAGACTCGATACTTTTAAACTTACAAAGCAAACAAGATGGCCGCCAACGTTGACCTTGAGAAGCAAGCTACCCCAAACTCGTCCAATGACAACCACACGTTCAGTCCAGAAGACGAGGCGCACCCGGTGTCCAAGGTGTACACGTCTGGGGAGAATGACCAGTACATCATGATTGGCCGCACAAAGGTGCTCCGCTCCGAGTTGTGGAATGCCTTTGGAGGTGATTTGCAACCAGGTATCCACGCCACGCCACCACGTCGTTTTGCCAACCCAGCTCCGCTAGGGTTGTGCGCCTTTGCCTTGACAACATTTGTTCTCTCGATGGTTAACGCCAGAGCCATGGGTATCACTACTCCTAACATTGTCGTTGGTTTGGCGCTCTTTTACGGTGGCTTTGTCCAGTTACTCGCTGGTATGTGGGAGATTGCCCTTGACAACACTTTTGGTGGTACTGCCTTGTCGTCGTACGGTGGTTTCTGGATGAGTTATGCTGCGATTCAGATTGACTGGTTTGGTATCAAGAGCGCCTATACCGACCCAATTGAACTTGCCAACGCGGTTTCCTTCTTCTTGCTCGGCTGGACCATTTTCACCTTTATGATTTTGCTCTGTACCGTCAAGTCCACCGTTTCCTTCTTCTCCTTGTTCTTTTTCTTAGAGATCACCTTCTTGTTGTTGACGATTGGTGATTTCACACGTCGTGTTGGCGTTACTAGAGCTGGTGGTGTCTTTGGTGTTATCACCGCATTCATCGCATGGTACAATGCCTTTGCTGGTATTGCTACAAAGGAGAACAGTTACATCACCATCAAGGCATGGCCTTTGCCAGGTGCAAAGCGTGCCTGAACTTGGTATTTGCTGAGCTGGTTCTATCTGTTTACCTTGTTTCTAACATGATTTGAAAAGAC
>NW_017963652.1:653928-695082 GCF_001661405.1 Williopsis jadinii
TTCTGGCCTCTGATCTAGAAAACTACCATAGTGATCCCCATTGCTGCTTGTGATTTCCAAAACCCAAACACCTAGATAGCAATGTATGGTGTGATACGCTGTAACTGTTCTAGATCCACCTACCTATATACAATAGCCGGGTTGTCAGCCGGCAACCAAGGACTTTTATTCGTGTAATGCCCGTGGAGCAGACCACCTAACGCTGGGAAGTGGATTGGAACCAGGTCTTATACACAGCACAACCGTACACGTCCAGTTTCGCGTCTTTGTTGGGATGGTGGTTGTGTGAGAGTGATCCGCTGCCCGAGGTTACCAGTGCGAAGGCGACTATCTCCACATAACAACTGCGCAATCGTCACAATTCATACAAAACCGTGGTTTGTACAGGTGGCAAAGCACCCAGGGTACTGTGCCTGCGACGGTTGAACCAGTCCGCTAAGCGAATGGCCATGGCTCTTGGATTGAAACTCACGTGAAGACCGCTTAGTGGTGTGCAATGACGCGGACACTCCCCTAAATCTGTGGTTCAGAACACCTACAAATTAGGATTAGGGTAAACGGATCCCATACTCCCATACCTCCTACTACGCCAACAGGGGAGCCAAGCTTACAACTTTCGAAATCATCAGCACCGATGGAAAGACGTCATAGCGGGATTTGTCAATGCTGTTTTCCTCTTCCTTTGTTTTGTTTACCAATGTGCAGCTGTGCATGCTGCACAGCCCTTTCCACTCAACTCTCGACCAATAACACCGGCTCTGAATTCCTCCATGGGTATTCCTCCATGGGTCAATTGGATAGCCAGAGATCCGCGCTGACACTGTACGCCTCCCCGATAGGAAACTCTGCCATTGGAACAACAGCCATGTTCAGAATCGAAAACACGCGCACGCTTTGGCCTGCCCAATCACGTTGTTACCGGTCTGCGTGGCTAAATTACAAACATTTGGTGATGACGAAGGTGTGGTGAATTATCGGAACAGGTGGTTGAATAGGGGGGTTGTTTCACAATGTCCTAAAACGTAATTTGTAAATAAGAACCTCTACAAGAACCACCACGTTTGGTATATAGTTAAAGCAGTTAGACGAGAAATAGAGAACCGATTCTTCCGCTCATTAACTCTTTCCTTCTACCTGGCTGTGTGCTTACAAAGATAAGTCAAAAATTCCATAAACAGATCGAAAAACCTGCTATTTCGGCAAAAAAAATTTTCAACGCCAAAACTCGAAGCGAAGCTCACACTCAGGCACAGTACCGAAGTGGTTTACAACAAGGGAAAATTGAGCATCTCGAATTGACGCCCGGCGGAACACGAGAAGGCGAGGGAGAAAGTGAGGCCAGGACACCAAAAGTGACGAAAAACGCACAGCAGTCCCCCTATAAACTTCAGCAGAGCGCACGCTGAGAAAATTTGAATTTTTCTTCTGTTTCCTGGGTTCTCAGCTGCTGAGCTCCTGGAAGCGAAAGTTAACGGAAAAGCACGAGGTGATAAATTTCCCACTGTCCTGTTTTCCAAATCCCTGAAGGTCTCAGAAGACTGTACTTTGCTTGAGGTTTCCCCTTTGAGACAAGTAATCGTTGAATAGTCACCAATTGGCTCAGCCTCCTTGAGTCTCTATCACTCTCGTTTTCTTTCTTTTGCAGTCTTTCTGGGCGCTGTTTACGCTCTAATCTCCTCCCAGCCAGAGAACGAGTCCCCTTTCAGGCTGCTACGTCTGTGTGCCGAGAGCATCCAAAGGCCTGCGTTCGCAGCACATTGAAGCACTACACATCCCCCTACGAAAGCATTAAAGGGAAGGAATATCACCAAACGTGCGTTTGCACTGCTGATTGAGATTTGCGCTAGCTGTGGCCGTTTGAAGGAGCGCAAGTTGCGTGTGTTTTAGGGTTGAAGATATACAGGCAAGGGCGATGGCTGCTGAAGGAAACCGCCCACGAAAGTCAACGCTTTCTAAGATTGGTAAGATGTTTGGTGTGTCCTCAGCTTCAAGCAGTGCCGGGACGACCACAGGTCAAACACCAACATCTCCTCCAACCAAGGCGCTACAGCAAACGACATCACCGCTGGCACCACAGTCGCCACTACAGCAGCAGGGGCCACCACCTGCACAACAACAACAAGGCCAACAGACGGAACACGAAGGTTATTCCACTTCATCATCCATGTGCTCGTCTCTCAACAACTCTCACCTTGATTTGTCCTCGCTGAATAACAAGAAGAGCCCAGTTATGGTGCCACCGATCCAGGAGTTGAAAATAGACGAAGCGTCAGATCTGGAGATAGACTCTTATTCGCCACCACCACCAAAGCAAACAGTACCGAGTCGCTCACCGAGTATCAGGGTTGAGAATGGTGCTTCCAAAAACATCCAGGTCAGCAGAACAGCTTCGATCAACTCCTCTATGGACAAAGAGAAGGACAAGTCCAAACAGTTTGTAAGATTTGTTATCAACGAAGACGGCACACATGCGCATCACTTGACCAACAACAAGAGACAAGAAAAACTATCCAAGATGCTCCGAAACTTGTTACAGTCCTCCAAGATTAGAGATGAGGCAGTTTCCACTGTGCCCGACCTGATGCAAAGCGGACCGCCATCGTTGTTTGCTAATTTGGTGAAGGACTATCAGGGTGATCAGGACAACCCATTCTCGGGAGCAACTACGGTGAAGGTACCCAATGGTGATTCACCTTCATCTGGCCAAATCGCAAGCAGGTTCCCTGCTCCGAACTGGGGGAATGGCACAATACCAATGACTTCAGCGGTGAGTAATAAGTCGTTGACTTTTGCTGAAAGATACGGTAAATGTCAAGAGACTGTTGGTAAGGGAACATTTGGTGTTGTTAGAGTGGCCCATAAACGCACTCAACAAGGCGTCGAATCATTATACGCAATAAAGGAGTTCAAAAGACGTCCTGGAGAATCCGATAACAAGTACTCCAGAAGACTAACATCGGAGTTTTGTATCTCCAGCTCTCTCAAACACGTCAACATCATTGAAACGTTGGATCTTCTACAGGATGCCAAAGGTGACTATGTCGAGGTTATGGAGTATTGTTCTGGTGGTGATTTGTACACTTTGATCATTGCTGCCGGTAAACTGGAATATGTGGAGGCTGACTGTTTCTTCAAGCAGCTGATGCGTGGTGTTAACTATATGCATTCTATGGGTGTCGCTCATCGTGATTTGAAACCGGAGAATTTACTGCTGACTGATCGTGGTACCTTAAAGATCACGGATTTTGGTAACGGTGAGTGCTTTAGAATGGCGTGGGAGAAAGAAGTACACATGTCTGGTGGAATCTGCGGGTCTTCACCCTACATTGCTCCAGAGGAGTATACTTCAGAGGAATTCGACCCAAGAAGTGTCGATATTTGGGCATGTGGTGTTATCTACATGGCCATGCGTACTGGCCGTCATCTGTGGAGAACCGCTACTCAAGATGATGAATTCTACGTCAAGTATCTCGAAGGAAGAAAAGTTAAAGAGGGCTACGAACCAATAGAGCAAATCAAGAGAAGCAGATGCAGAAATGTGATATATTCCATCTTGGATCCTGTACCATCCAGAAGAATTAACGGTAAACAAATCCTGATGAGTGAATGGGGAAGGGAAATCAAGTGCTGTGTTGAAGTGCCTGCCCACGTCAAAGTTGTATAGTTTATCGTACCTCAGAATGGACTAATGATGATATGACACGATTATGGTATAATAGTGGTGTAGAATAAAGAGCTTCATCCTTTGTATCCTTACAGTGTGCGTGGGTTGAACAAGAAGCATAGTCATATCATAATCAGTGCTCAATATATCAGTTCGTCTATCCACCTGGTCGCCGCAGGTTGATTACGTAAGTTGTCTCACATTCACAACCAAAAAAAAATATAACAAAGCACTCACGCTGGGGGTCGAACCCAGAATCTTCTGATTAGAAGTCAGACGCGTTGCCATTACGCCACGCGAGCTCTGTTGAAGTACGAAAAGGGTACCGTTAGCTAGACAGATAGGTGCTTAGGTAATATCTTAATCAGCAGCGGTCCCATATACGCTATGTACAAAAATTTGAAGTGACGATGAGATGCTCTTCAAACTTTCGATGTTTGGGGCTTTAGACCTGAAGGTATAGGTGGATTCGTGTGTTATTCCTGAATCTTGACAAGCCGCTATCATGAGTAAGCTCTTTGTTAGTGATGATGAAGATGAGCCTATGACGAACACTGGGAGTGAGTCGCCAACTTTCATACCGCAAGACCACGGAGAGGATGAAGATCCAGTGGTTTCGGAGATTCCAATGATAATCACTTCTAAGCCGGCTCAGACTCAACTATGTGCTTTACAATACCCAGGCCGTCCTTCAGCGAGACATTACGAGAACGAATCACACGTCCTGAGCACCAGATTAAAACCATCCACCGACCTCTTAGAGGCAGATGTACCAATTGATACAAGCAAGTTCTTTGACGTCAACAAGAGCGATGAATGGGGTGGAGTTAACAAGCAGACATTGAGCGGTGTACTGATTGGTCTAGAGGGGTATTACGCTGCCAACGTACAAAATGGGGAGATTGTTCTTTGCCAGTTGGACAAAGTTGCACAGTTGAGACCTAGCTTGAACTATATCGACAAAGAAATAGCGACAGCCAGGGACTTACACAGATTAGAGAATAACCACTCAGGTAGAGATACGGTACAGGTTGTTCAGATGTCTGTTAAGAGCTCTAACGACAATGCTCCAAGATTGGGGGAGGCATTAATGGCTAGAAAGAAAGTTGAAGATGAGTCCTTTACCCAACTTCCCTGGGTTGATTCTTCTTCAGAGGCATCATTAGCACTGAAGAAAGAGATCTTCCAAGCAGACAATAGAAACGTGTTGAGATCCAACACCAACGAAGAAGACTACATAGGTCTGTTGGTCAAAGACATATCGGCCAACTGAAACTGCGGCTCCATCGTATCAATTCACGTTTACCATTAATGTACATTTCTCTTCTACTTGTAGACATTGAGACAGTGTGGGGATGATGTCATGCTATCACGCTGTCCAATTGGTCCAAGCTTTCGAACTGGTCTTGCTGCCCAACCCTTCTGAGCGCCTCTCTCTTGGAACTTTCAACTATATCGCCACCAATCAACAGCTCATCCAGTATATGGTATGCCTTCTGGAAGTTGAATATGATGTCCAACTCACACACGTTGCCATACGCTTTGTCCATCTGTTCGACAAACCTATGGATTATGTCCAATGTTAGCAATTCGTTCTCTTCGTTGTCCACACCTGCGATGAAGAAAAGCGAAGCGTAGCGTCTATAAACTATCTTAGAGTCTATAGATAGTCAGTGGTTAGTACATTGCTCGTCAACGTCCCAGCTTCAGCGCTACTTACCCTTGTACTCTGAGATGTTGCACATCTTTGCCTTTCTCCCTAACACCAGTGCGGTCAGCTCCCTTGTTATCTTCGCCTTATCCTTCTGTGACAGTGGAACGTACCACTTGGACAGTCTTATCTTCCCTTGTCTCGACAGCACTATCAGGTACTTCATGGTTACAGGCTTTCTTGGGCTCCCAACGGTGGAATATTGGCTTGAAGCGATGGTTGGCTTTGTTGTTGTGTGTTGATTTAGCGCAGTGCCCGGTCTGAGTACACACTGTGTTGCTGACGTAATCAATGCTGCCCGCGCGGTGAAAAAAAAACTGCAAAAAAGAAATTGGACGAGTCCGGAGTCGAACCGGAGACCTTTCGCATGCTAAGCGAACGCGCTACCAACTACGCCACACGCCCTTGTTCTTGTTTTGATTTATGCGGGCTTAGTCATCCAAGACTGAGTGGAAAATGGTTAATCGAAGTATATGTACGTACTACTACTGACTGGAGCCGAAGGGCTTCAGGCATAGACATCACACACACATACACATCTTCCTCCAGAACCAGCCCAGCACCCTCATCGCATCCCTCATTGAGCCCACCGTGTCCTCTGTCCACCACCGCACCGGACATTCCCACCCAGGCCAACATATGACGTCATATCCGCCCTCCGTGTCCACCCTTCAGCATCTCGGCGGTTGCCCCTGTTACTGCAGAAAATTGGAAACATCTCGACACCAAAGATGCCCGCGCGCCTAAACCCACGGCAACGGCCACCGAGCATTCCACCAACATCTCCTCGTTACCCATGTGGTGTTGCTGAGCAGAGGCACTGAGTTCTTGAGCAATCGTCGAGGAGACATAGAACGATAGACACGTCCAATCACGAGAGTTCGGCCTGGATCGAGAGACGTTACCGGGAAGAAGAGAAACAGCAGCGTGGAGCACAGCAAGATGTCATTTGTCAAAGAGTATGAGAACAAGAAGGCCATCATCTTCACCGATTTTGACGGCACAGTCACTCTCCAGGATTCCAACGACTATCTCACGGAGAACCTTGGCTTCGGGCTGGCGAAGAGACTGGAGCTGAACGAGCTGATCCTGAACGGGGCGATGAGCTTCAGAGACGCCTTCTCGCAGATGCTGGAGTCCATCCCGACACCGTTCGACGAGTCTGTCGAGTATCTGTTGCAGCACATTGAGCTGGATCCCGGGTTCAAGGAGACGTTCCACTGGTGTGAGCAGAACGACATCCCGATCGTGGTTGTGTCCAGTGGTATGAAGCCCATCATCAAGGCCCTGCTGCAGAAGCTGGTGGGCGAGGAGGCCGTGGAGAGAATCGAGATCGTCTCCAACGACGTGGAGGTCAACGCGGAGGACCAGTCGTGGAGAATCTCGTACAGAGATGAGACGCCCTTTGGCCATGACAAGTCCAGGGCCATCAGACCATACAGCGAGGCCAGACCGAGTGGGTCGCAGCAGAAGCTGTTCTACTGTGGCGATGGAGTCTCAGACCTGTCTGCTGCCAGGGAGACCGACTTGCTGTTTGCTAAGAGAGGCAAGGACTTGGTCACGATCTGTCGCCGTGACAAGATCCCATTCACGCAGTTCGACTCTTTCAAAGACATCTTGAAGGATATCAAGAGCGTGCTGAGTGAGGACGTCACCATTGACCAACTGGATGAGAACAAGAGAGCTTTATAGATTGGATTTTATACGATGCCTTATAACATGCGCAAGGCCTTGTCTGCTTCACTATTCTATATATACGTAAAAACGGCACTAACAACTAACCAAACTAGTCGTACCACATCTTGATCAGCTCTTCAGACACGGCAGCCGGTGTCAGCACCCCCAGGTCCGTGATCAACGCCGTGAGGAACTCGTGAGGAGTGAAGTCGATCAATGGCGAGCACACCTGGTCGTCGTTCGACGTGGAGAAGTGGCGTAAAGGGTCGTGGTCCGTTGGGATGTCGTCTGGAGCCAACGGGAACATTCTGACGAACTTGTGGGACTCTGAAACAACGTACAATGGCTTGTTGGCGGCCTTCGCCAACACTCCGATCTGATATGTGCCAACGTGGTTGATGATGCCTCCACTCTCGGCAACGCCCTCGGCGCCCACAAGCACCTTGTCCACCTTGTGTATCACGAAGCCGACTGCTGAGTCCACGATCAGGCTCACGGGCACGTTCTTCTCCCTGAGGTACTTGGCCATGCGCTCACCCTGGAACGTTGGTCTGGCCTCCGTGACCACGACCCTGAACCTGATCTTGCGGTCTGCCGCGTGGCTCAGCAGCGAGTACACCGCTCTCGAGAAGGAGTGCACCAGCACGGTGTCGTCGTCCGTGATGAACTTGGAGCCGATCTCTGCGATCTTATCTCTCGACGCCTTGGACCGCTCCAGGAACAGCTGGCCGTTCTCAACAAGGTGCTTCTTACAGCTCTCGTAGTCATGGTACAGGTGTGTGTTTCTCAGCACGAACCTCATGAACAGGTCACACCCGGCAGACAATGACACAGCGTTCGGAATGGACTGCTTGAGGTCCCGTGTGGCGTCCTGTAACAGCGTGATGAGCTCCGTGGAGGTCGAGGGCTGCTTCACCTTCAGCAGCGTCACTAGCGACTCGATCGCCGCTATGGGCATCGTCATCTCCTGGTCATCCTCCAAGAACTTGAGATAAGTCTTCTTGATGTCGAAGTCTGTCATGGCCAGTGCTGGGCTTGCGGGTTCTGGTCTCGTCCAGCCTGGTGGGAAGAGGCTGTTGAGCCCGTGAAGAGAAATTTTTCACTATGTATACGTTTTCCCACTGCGCTCACCACGCCAGCAAGCGCAGCAAGATCAGGGCACAGCCGGTGGAACGACGATGAAGGTGCCCATTAGCCGGATAAGGAACATTGGCATCATTGCGCACATCGATGCTGGGAAGACCACCACCACTGAACGGATGCTGTTCTACTCTGGGCTGACGTCCAGGATCGGCAATGTTGACCAAGGCGACACTGTGACGGACTTCCTGCCAGCTGAGCGTGCGAGGGGGATCACGATCCAGTCTGCTGCGACCACGATCCCATGGAATAGCCATCGGATCAACCTGATCGACACTCCGGGCCATGCCGACTTCACGTTCGAGGTGATCCGGTCGCTGAAGGTGCTGGATGGTGTTGTCACCATTCTGGACGCGGTGGCCGGTGTTGAGGCCCAGACTGAGAAGGTCTGGAAGCAGAGCATGACGACTCCCAAGCTGATCTTCGTGAACAAAATGGACAGGGAAGGAGCTGGGTACGGCCGGACTGTTAAGGAGATCGTTGCTAAGCTGGGGACCAAGGTGTTGCTGTGTAATGTTCCCCTGTTCAGCACGGTTGGAAGACAGCCCAGGTTCACGGGCGTGCTAGATGTGGTGAACCAGAAGGTGATACGCTGGGACGAGGGTGACAAGGTGTCCGTTGAGGAGCCTGAAGGCGATTCTCTAGCGGAAATCACCAAGTGCAGAGAGTCCTTGGTGGAGACTCTGGGCGAGGTTGACGAGGCCGTTGTGGATGCGTTCCTGGAGACTGAGGACTACATGAAGATACCAAACGACTTGATACAGAGAGCCATTAGGAAATCAACGCTGGAGAACCATGCGGTGCCGGTATTGTGTGGTGCTAGCTTCAAGAACATTGGTGTACAGCCTCTTATGGATGCCGTCAACTCCTACTTGCCATCTCCTGTGGACATCACGCCTGATTTGAACACAGACCTGGTCTTGAACAAGGAGAACGGATTCCAGGTCAAAGGTAACGATAAGCTGTCGATTGCTCTGGCATTCAAAGTCACCACTGATCCAATCAGAGGCGTCATGGTGTTTGTCAGGGTCTACACAGGCAAGCTCGTCAGTAACTCCACCATCTACGTCCACGGCGAGCCCGTCAAGATTGGTAAGCTCTTGATCATGAACGCCAATGTTCCACAGGAAGTGTCAGAGATCACTGCTGGAAACATTGGTGTTATTGTCAGTGACAAGATTAAGACTGGCGATACAATCCTGTTCAACACTCAAAAGAAGAAGATCAAAGACACAGATCTCGTGGTGAATCCAATCGAGGTTCCACCACCTGTATTCACCATCTCATTAGAGCCAAGGACCTCTGGTGATAAGCGATCCATGGATGATGCCTTGGAGGTGTTGCTGCGGGAGGACCCCAGCTTAAAGGTTACCGTGGACGAAGAATCAGGCCAGACACTGCTAAGTGGTATGGGCGAATTGCACTTGGAGATCGCCAAGGGCAGGCTCGATGACTTGAAGGCTAAGGTCGAACTGGGTAAGATTATGGTGTCCTACAAGGAAACAATACTGGAGAAGGCCAGTGGTGAAAAGGAGCAAGATGGGGTGAAACTGTCCATCAGCATTGAACAGAACCCTCAAGAGGCCTCCAAACTTCCAAAGAACATGAGATACGTTGACCTTTCAGATCACAACTATTTGGCAGTGCCTTACGAGCCAAAGGACTGGAACTTACACAAGCTCATGCCGTATGAGACGTTGACCAATGCCATCATATCGGGAACCATCTCCTCTATCCAGAGAGGCCCGATCTTGAAGCTGCCCTTACACTCCGTGCTGGTCACCATTGATTCCATCGATGTGGCAGACGACTTCCAGGATGCCACCGTGCTTATCAACGTTACGAGACAACTGTTTGCACAGCTGCTCTCCAGCTCCGACAACTTCAACATCATGGAGCCCATGATGAAGGTCTCTGTCGAGGTTTCGCCTGAGGACATCGGCTCTGTTATCCAGGATCTAACCTCTGTTCGGAAAGGTGTGATCGACTCAATAGATGAAGATGAGGCATCGAGTTCGTTGGCCGAGTTCAAGCTGATTAGCGAGAACCAGTACGTCCCGTACGATCCCACCTTGGAGTTCATCAAGCTGAGAACGGACTTCACCACCGGCCAGAAGATCAACGCACAGGTGCCATTGAAGGAGATGATTGGCTACTTGCCAAAGCTGCGTGCCTTGACTCAGGGAAGAGCAACCTATCACATGGAGTTCAAAGGCATGGAACAGGTCACGGCAGAGAGAATGAAGGAGATTGTCGAAGAGTATTGAAGAAATACACAGTAGAGGGGGGTTCTTGTACATATAAAAGCATAATGAATGTTCTTTCGGCAACCATTTGCTATATCTCCTGTACTTCAACGTGGATATAAACCGTCTCTGGTGCTTAAAGTGAACATTGCTACAGTTTCCGTTACCAGGGTGATGCAATTTCATATGTGCCAACAAAAATTTTCCACATCAGTTGATTGAGGCTTATGGGGCAGTTTTGACGATAGAGGGCGATTCCAGGCACAGGCTGTGTTGCACTGGTGGATCAATTGGCCTCTAAGCTATCTTTCAAGACCACTTGTGGTGATATTTTGTCGTTGAGTTGATCAGTCTTGCTCTGCATGATTTGATTAGGGCCATGATGAGCTGGTTGGTGGGATTAATTGCTGCTTTGGTGCTTGCGATAACCTCGTGGACGGAACTGGGGTGGAATGTTGCGATGAGCCATCTCAGCAACGGCCATCACGTTCGAGACGACCAATTGGTGCGTGGAGTAGAGCCTGTGAGGCAGAATGCCACGTTCCTGACCCTCTGTCGCAATGAGGACCTGTACGATATGCTGCGCACAGTGCAGTCGATAGAGGATAGGTTCAACTCGCGATACCACTACGATTGGGTGTTTCTGAACGATAAGCCGTTCACGGAGGAGTTCAAGGAGGCCATCACGGCTATGGTTTCGAGCGAGCATGTGAGGTTTGGCCAGGTGAGGCCGGAACACTGGTCAGTGCCCGACTGGATCGACCAGCAGGCCATGTTCCGGAACATGGAGTCGCTGAAATCGCTGGATGTGATCTACGGAGACTCTCTCAGCTATCGGAAGATGTGCCGGTGGTTCTCAGGGTTCTTCCAGTGGCACGAGCTGGTGCTACCTTACAAGTACTACTGGCGAGTGGAGCCCGGCGTTGAGTACTCGTGCGACATCAACTATGATCCCTTCACCGAGATGGCGGAGAAGAAGTATCGCTACGGCTTCGTCATCTCCATCCTCGAGTACTATATGACGATTCCGAGCCTGTTCCCGTCAGTCGTCGAGTTCTTCACCAGCAGAGGCCACGAGGGCAGCATCGTGGCACGGGAGAACACACACAGGTTCATCCTGGAGGACGATGGCGCCTATAACCTGTGTCATTTCTGGACAAACTTTGAGATTGGCGACCTGGATCTCTTCAGAAGCGAAGAGTACACCGAGTACTTCAACCATCTCGACAGCAAGGGAGGGTTCTTCTATGAGAGATGGGGCGACGGCCCTGTGCGGAGCATCTTCATCAGCCTGACTGTGCCTCCGCACGAGATCAAGTGGTTCCAAGACATCGGCTATGAGCATCCTCCATACCAGCGTTGTCCTTGTGACTCGCCGACGAGGTTGGCCAGTCGATGTTCATGTGATCCGAAACTGGACTTCACGGCGCACGATTACAGCTGTACTCCACGGTTCCTGAGGGCTCAAAGCCAGGGGCGTTGACCTCCCGGATAGAGGGTAGAAGCCAGCCTGGCTCTGTGCTATGAGGCCAACGACCTGGTGCCATGAAGCCCATCCTCTGGGTGCCATGAAGCCCATCCTCTGGGTGCCATGGTGAGAGTCGCAGTGCGCAGCATTGGAGTTGCATGGGCTATCGCAGGAGGACTGTGCGATGAGGGTGTAGGATCTCTTCTTCCACAGTGACGGGCCATTGGAGCACTGGGGCACTGGTGTAGAGTACGTAGGACGGCTCGAATATCGCACGTATCAGAGACTTGTACGCTTTAGTGTAGCACTGTGTAGTTTGTAGTGGAGGAGAGACGTTCTAGCGACACCGGCAACATTCCGTACGCCATTATGGTGGCAAACGCACCGTGCGCTGCTGTGCCTCCAGTGCTGTGCCTCCAGCGCTGGCAGCAAAGCAGAGAGAACTGGTGCCTAAGCAGAGGTTGGATATCGGTCCTAACGCAGCGTACAGAGGTGGATCTCTGGCGCAATCACGGCTAAGCCCTCCACTGATGAGCGACGATGCTCTCCTTTCCAGGGGAGATCAGCCGACTCTCCGTCCCACCGCCACCGCTGCTGCTACCACCGCTACCACCGCTACCACCGCTACCACCGCTGCTACCACCACTCGCACCAGCAGTGGGCGCACAGCGATAGCGAGCAGAGCGCTGCGTGGGCACCGTTGCAGACTGTGAAACTGGCGGAGGGCACCTTGCGCACAGCCAATTGGGAGGGTACATACGCACGTATGCTCCCAGGGAAGGTGACGCCGGGCACAGCTCCCACCACCGGGGACCAGCTCCCAGCACAGGCTGCCAGTTCCTCTCCACACGTCCACAGCGCCCACGCCAGCCAGTGGAAGCCAATGGAAGCCAATGGAAGCCAATGGAAGCCCCCAGTACGCCAGCTTCTTCGCCCATTCCGACTTGTCTCGCTAAAAATTCCGAGCAGCTCAAAACCGCGCGCGTCGAACTCTGAGCCCAGCAGATTTTTCCGTGTGTTTTTATTTTTTCAGCGGCGCGCGTGCGCGCTGTGAGCATCACAGCACAGAGCGGCTTTGCCTGTTTTCTGCCCAGCTCTGCCTGTTTTCCGCCCAGCTCTGCCTAGCTCTCCCAGCGCGCTTCTTCTCTCTCCAACAACACCTCCTCGCGCTCGCGTACGCTCGGTGTGGAAGACAAAGATTTCACTCGTTGCACAATTTCACCTCCTCCACTGGACCCTCCCAGGTGTGCTCGCTTGGTGAGAAGATTGGCCGCAATGAACATATTCCTGTACAGGCTGAAGAGAGCGTTCCACAAGAGAGGCACCGTGCTGGTGGTGCTGCTGATCGTGCTGGGCTTGTTTGCGTACCAGCTAGTGGTGGTGCCTCAAGGGACGGGCACTATTGCACAACAACGGGTAGGCGAAGAGCACCAGCAGCACGGGCAGTCACAGCAGGCGGAGGTGGCTGCTGGCGACGGTGAGACGGTCCCCTTCTACAAGATGAACCGTGGGAAGGCGCACGGTGGTGAGCAGCACCAGGATCAACAACCACACGGTAAACAAGCAGGACAGCAGGTGTACGAGGCCGAGAAGGAACAAGAGCAGCAGAAGCAGCAGCTACGAGAATCACAACAACAGCAGCAGCCACAAGGAGAGAAGCAAGCACAGGTCGACACGCTCACCGGGCTGAAGAACTCACGGTTGAAGGAACTGCTGCTCATGGACAGCGAGACGTTTGGAAGAAGGGCCGCAGCTGCTCAGAAGTTCTACAACGCTGTGTTTGACATATTCTTGAAGGGGAAGCCGTCCATTGGTAAGCTGAACAAGTATAAGACGGAGGACCGTATATACCACGCAGGGTACGATGGTCCTTCTGAAATCGTGTTCACGGAGGAGTACCTGCGAGGGTTCCTCCAGCTCTCTGGCGATGAGGTGTCGAGCTTGAAACAGTCACATGCCACCGTGGTGGAGAACTTGCCCAAGAGTGCTCCAGGTGGCATCTATAAGGGGAACGGGATCGTATACGTCGGTGGTGGTAAATTCAACTGGCTGGCGTTGCTGTCGATCAAATCGTTGAGATCATTGGGCTCCACTCTACCTGTGGAGGTTGTTATACCTTCTGAAGATGAGTACGAAATCGACCTCTGTACGAGGATCTTCCCGGCTTTGGATGCCAAATGTATCCTCTTGCCACATGCTCTCGGTGACACGGCAACGTCGAAGTTCCAATTCAAAGGATACCAGTACAAAGCGTTGGCGA
This sequence comes from Williopsis jadinii, assembly GCF_001661405.1. Taxonomy (NCBI): domain Eukaryota; kingdom Fungi; phylum Ascomycota; class Saccharomycetes; order Phaffomycetales; family Wickerhamomycetaceae; genus Williopsis; species Williopsis jadinii. The sequence continues at coordinate 668,095 of NW_017963652.1, forward strand.
TAATGGTGTCATCCTTTGAGAACGTGCTGCTACTGGACTCAGATAACATACCAGCACACGCACCAGACTACCTCTTTGAGAATGAGCCCTTCAAGAGCTCAGGGCTTATAACATGGCCAGACTTCTGGAGACGTGCAACTTCTCCAATGTTCTATGAAATTGCAAACATTGAAGTTACGAACGAAAGGGTAAGATTTGGCTATGACGATCGTGATAAGGACTTGGAGGAAGTGTCGTTCCATGACAGAAAGGGCACAATCCCAGATCCTACCTCTGAATCTGGCCAGCTTATGATCTCAAAGAGAACTCATTCAAGAGAGTTGCTGTTGGCTCTCTACTACAACCTGTATGGGCCTGATTATTACTACCCACTGCTGTCACAAGGCTCTGATGGTGAAGGTGACAAAGAGACGTTCCTTGCTGCCACCGTGGCTCTGGGCTCTCCTTCGTACCAGGTGAAGAAGTTCCTGAATGCGTTTGGTCATTTCAACCTGGAACACGATTTTGTTGGCTGTGGAATGGGCCAGTACGATCCAGTGGAGGACTATAACCTGGAGCTGAGTAAGAAGAGACGTGAGCAGCTGAGCAAAGATTTGGATCAAGACCTGCCACCTTTGGCAAAGGACCCTCGCATACTGTTTGTTCATGCAAACTTCCCAAAGTTGAACCCAGTGACTCTGAAGGAAGAAGGGAAGGTCTTTGAATCAAACGGTGAAAGACTGCGACTCTATGGTCCAGGTATGGCTAAGAGGGTTGGATACGATTTCGAACTGATCCAGTGGAGAAACATGCACTTCCTCGTTTGCGAGTTGAAGATTGAGCTCAGTGCATTTAACGGCCAGGATTATAGCACGGTTTGTAAGGAAATCCTCGACCAACTGGACCACTTGGAGAGAACAGTCAAGGATAACGAGAGAGATTGAATAGATTTGTAAAGTATCCATTAATGTTATATACATTCTTTAAACATAACAGTAGCGTACATGTGTTCATGTCCATTTACCGAGCAAAGCCATTAGCCCAGCACCGGAACACATCACGAGGAAGGCGACCAACATCCGTGTGAGCCCATCTTCTCCGTCGAACTGTGATGAGTACAAGAACTCGTGTGCCATGAGCTCAACAAGACCAGTATAGATCAATATTCCAGAGGATATTGCGTCAAATACTCCATTGATGATCAAAGCTCTTGCTGATCCTGGGGAGTAGGAGCTTCTAACACAGAGCCCAATGGCAATTGCTGTTGGAGTAGTCAAAGTGAACCCCAGTGCTAATATCCACGGTGTTCTTCTTCGACTTTCATCCCAGGGACACTCTGCTATCCTCGTCCCTAGTCCCAGGCCTTCAAACATCTGGTGGAACATAATCACAACGAAAAGTGTTTGGAACTCTTCGCCAGCAACGGCCAATGAGAGCCCTACAAACACCGAGTGGAAGACAATACCAAACTCCAAGATGAACACTGATAGGATCTGGCTGAAATAATTTGCACTGCCCTGCTGCTGTGAGCTCTGAGGGTAATAATTGCTCGTGCTAGCCTCAGATGTGCTATACGAATAGTCCACCAGAGGTACTGCCTCCTCATACTCATCCTCTTCCATCTGCATAGATGATGGCAGAGCCTCGTCATCTTGGGGCTTACTGAGCTCTCCAAAGTGAGAATGACTGTGAACTGTGCCCTGCTGGCCACTCCCACCTCTTGTAGCCCTCTTCAGGAAGTGATGAGCAATGATTTCACTGAAGAAGAGAGCAAACAATGACATCAGACAGATACCAAATGCCCATGGATACTCAGTGACCAGGCCTGTTAAGCAGTCATTCGAGAGGGCCTCATTGGCAGGCTGCAACAAGTGAACAAACCCTGTGGCGACGATGACCCCGGAACCGAAGAATTTGGCCAGGAACCATACCCACTGAGGCAGACGTATAGATGAGTACTTGGAAGAGAGTAGTGGGAGGAAAGATCCAAAGGCTGACATGGCCATCACCATGAAGATGGCGACGATTCTCAAGAGCTCTCGTCCATTGTAGTCATTCGAGGAGTCGCAGGTATCTGTGTCCTCTTCAGAAGAGCTGTTTGCCCGTATAAACACCTCCAGCAAGCGGCTCATGGCTTTATGTGATGGAATATGTATAGCTTCAACACTCTGTGATATTGGACAGGGCTCTCTTCAGTGTGCGAAGGATACGCTGCAAGGTGACTGTGGATGTTTATAGCAAAGCAAGAGGCTGTGATCCACCCAATTGATGTGGTGACAGGAGCAGATGAGTGACGTGTTGAATGGAGAGATATGACCACTGGTGGAGGAAAGAGACGACGAAAGCGATGCCGAATTATGCACTTGATGCTTGACGACTGTATCACGGCAGTGGTATATAATATAATATTATATAATATAATATAATATAATATAATATGAGATGGCATTATCTCGTCTGCCGGTTCACACGTAGCGCCACTGTAGTGCAACTGTTCTGCCCAGCCGGTCACTGTCATTGCACTTTAACGTGGCTTCACGTACATTCCCTTTCTCTACCTTATTCAACAGATGAGCTGTTCATCACTGTGATTGGAAGCTTTGACTATCGCCATACTCTTGTCGTCTGTTGAAGCGTGCACATTTCATTTTCAACATTGGGGCGTGTGGCGTAGTTGGTAGCGCGTTCGCTTAGCATGCGAAAGGTCTCCGGTTCGACTCCGGACTCGTCCAAATTTTTTTTTGTTCTATAGCCCTCCAAACAGCTCATCATCAACCCAACAAGTTCATAGATCTTGTGTTCACTGTAATTGTTCTCAATCAGCAAAGTGCCAGGTGTTGATCTCCAGCGATCAACACACAATCAGATTGCTACAACATGGCTCAGCATTTAAATCATAAATTATGCAAATATACATAGCTCGGAAGATCGTTACAACGCAAGCTTCGTTCTGCCGACAAGGAGGTCTGCAACTTCTCTGGTATCTTTCCAGTGAATGTGCTTTGGCATTCTCGTCACCAAAGATGTCTCGAAATCGTACACTTGGCGAATACTAGCGAATCTAAGGTGTGATCTCTTGACACCAACAATGGATGCAGTGGCAGAAACTTCACTATCAAGTGGGTCAAAGTTTTCGAGGAAACGAGTTGGTTTGGTGACTTCTTGCTTCTCTTCAATGAACTGAACAGCTTTAACTGCAAGTCTTGTAGCTCTTGTACGATCCATAGGAGATGGCAATGAACCTTGTTGGACGTGACCCGGCACGGCAGTCTTTGCATCAAATCTTCCCTGTGCCTCGTCCGTGATGATCTGAGCAATCACATCTGTCGTTAACACCTTAGAGGCATTTTCTGATTTCAAAATCAGCTTACCTGACTTGGACTTACCGGATGCCAGAGTGAAAGACTGTTTCAAGTTTTCAATATCCATATCCAACTGCTCTAATGGAATGCCCTCTTCTGGAACATAAGATGCTTGAGCACCGCACGCCAATTGGGCCATTGTTGCAATGTAACCAGAATTACCACCTTGAACCTCAACAACAAAGGCACGACCTCTTGTTGACGAAGCACTCTGTTTGACAATATCACAGTACTTCATCAGAGAGTTCAAACAGGTGTCAGAACCAAGAGAATACTCAGTTCCTGGAACGTTGTTGGAAATTGTTGCAGGAATCAAGGTCATAGGGATACGGAACGCTGGATAATCCTTTCTAGCTTGTTCCAATTGGTGCAGTGATACAAACGCTTCGAAACCACCAACAATCACCAAACCGTCAAATTGATACTTATCAAAGTAGTATGCAATCATACCGATATCGGCTTCTTGAGGTGTTGTTCTGTTTGTACCAAGTTCGGAACCTCCTCTAGATGTCCAGCCCTCGATATCCAACCAATTGATGGATCTAACAGATTCGTGTCTTGCCAAACCTGAGAATCCATTGTGAATGGCATAAGGTGTGTGACCACGAGACATACAGTATGTTGCCATTGCGTATACTGCTGAATTCATACCACCAGCTGGCGCACCAACGTTGACAATTGCAATGTTGAGACGCTGTTCTAGTGGGAGAACAGGTTCATTATGGTCAGCAGAGTTGATTGCCATAAAGTTGCTCAAATGTTCGACAAACTCAGAATCACGCAACGAGATTGCCTTTTTGAAGTTCTTCTCGCTGATAGCCTGTGCAACTTGTTTTGTCAACTTGACGGCTTCAACCAATGGTTTACGGCAGATCTTGTTTTCAACGATACCAATCATAGGAGAAGGAGTCTCTGGTGTGGATTGTAAGACGGCTTCAACAGCTTCGACACCTTGAAGAGTAGCAAGAATACGATCCCATGCAACAGCAGTACCACCTCTTTGGACGTGGCCCAATGTGGTCACTCTGGTATCCAATCCTAGTCTATCGACAAGAACCTTGAGGACATCCTTCGAGGTAATTGGGGTCAAATCAGCAGCAATGGCACCTTCAGCAACGATAACAATGGTTTTACGTTTACCACGGGCCCTGTGCTTGCCAACAATGTCACACATCTGATCTTGCCATTCCCTTGAGCTTGCCGGTTTCTCTGGGATCAGAATGTAATCAGCAGCAGTGGCAATACCAGCCATAAGTGCCAACCAACCACAGTGTCTTCCCATCACTTCAATGACAAACGCTCTTGAATGGGAGTTGGCAGTGGCATCAATGTAATCCACAGCTTCACAGATTCTATCCAAAGATGAATAAGCACCAATTGTAGAGTCAGTGGAGGACATATCGTTATCAATAGATCCCACAGTTCCACAGATGTTCAAGTGTTTATGTCTATCGTGTTGCTCCTTTGTGATTTGATCAGTCTTGAGCAGCTCATCAATAAGCGAAGGCCACTCAGCTCTAAAGAGATCGGCACCGGTAAGCGAACCATCACCACCACAGACGATCAACGCGTCAATACCAGACTCGATCAAGTGCTTAGCACCCAGCAAACGTCCAGCCCGTTCTCTGAACTCTGCACAACGGGCGGTACCGATATTGGTACCACCTTCACTCAACCAGCCACGGACGCTTTGCCAGTCCATCTCCTTGATGTAATCGGCACCTCTGACAAGACCTTCATAGCCTTCATACACTGCAAAAGCCTTACAGCCCCTGTAGATAGCAGCACGCACCACGGCGCGCACACAAGCGTTCATTCCAGGGGCATCACCACCAGATGTCATCACAGCAATGTTACGCTGCTGCTTGACAGGCTCTGTGAGGACCGCCGTGACCGCTGCCGAGGTCAGCTGGTCGTCGTCAAAGATCACAGACTCCTTCAGCGGTGGCGCAACCGTGGAGAGCGCATGCTTCAGAGATGTGAACCCAACAACAAACCCTAGCGGGTCAATAGCGTACACCTCGGCAGGCGCCAGCTCGGAAGGGAAGGCCTGCCACGAGGCACCGTACGCCTTCAGCTGGTCCACGATGAGCGACAGCTCATCCACTCTCAGCACAACACATCCTCTCAGAGACCGCCAGTCATCGGTATTATGTACCTGTGCCAGCGTCTCCGAGGAAGGCTGCTGGAACTGCTCATCAAGCACAATCTCCAGAGACGCAGAGGTGTGAGGAAACTCCTGGCCAGAGTTCAGCAGAATCGACTCCTTCGACTCTCGAGCAACCGAGAGCCCGACAATGTTGGTGTAGAACGAAACTGCCTCTTGTAGCAGCTTCTGCGACGACGCCCTCAGCGTGTGGTACGAAGTGCCATTAACAAACGGTTTCGTCATCGTACAAAGAGAGCTTTAGCAGGGGGGTCTTCAAAATCAGCGCTGCGAATACACACAATTGGGTGTATCACCAGCGGAATATGAGTTTAACGTAGTAGTAGCACTAGTAATAGCAGCTATGGTAGTATGAGAGGAGTTAAAACAAAGATTACCTTCCTAATTTTTGACTTGAGGCTGAAGTTCCTTTTATTTGCATTAATCCCCCATTAAACCGTCTGAGACCATCTGGTGGTGCAAGGGGGAAAAACAACAGCTGAGCCTAGGCAGAGATGCACAAAACGGGAAACCCTTGCTAGGCAAGCAACGAAAAACACGCTGCAACAAATTGCACGCACCAGGTGCTCTGGTTGCAGTGGATTGGGATTTGTATCGTACAAATTCACTGCACGGGATGTGTGCCTTCACTGCACGCAATGTGAGATGGTCTGGGAGCGGGAAAGTGGGCCGTAGCGTGGGCCGTAGCGTGGGAGGTGAGGTGATTTGGGCTGGGAGCGGTGTGCGTCTGGAGATCCAGTGTAGCTGGGGCGGGAGCGCTGGGGGCGCTGTGGTGTCCGGGTGTTTGGGTGTACGGGTGTGTAGTGTTTGGGTGTTTGGTGTCACGGGTGTTTGGTGTCACGGTGTCCGGGTGTGTGGTGTCCGGGTGTCTATGTCTAGACGCCTACATGTCCGCGCGCACTACACATCACACACACCACTGTCCATTTCAGCACTGTCCATTTCAGCACGAGCTCATCCTCTCAAGCTTGTCCTCAACGTCGTCCAGCCACACTTTCACACAGTTGCCACAGCAGAAGTTGCGTCTCACGGGCACAAGCGTCTGGTCCTTGAAGTCCCACCACTCCAACGCCTTCGCGATCGGGTTCACGGTCACCTTATCGCACACGGAACAACACTCATCATAGATGCCCTTCTGCAACGCCTTTGTAACCATCCTCTGTGTGTATATCGGTATGGTTCTTTTCCAGAGCTTGGTCTCTGATAGCGTCACGTCGTAGTGACAGAACCGTCTAAGTGCCAGCTCGCTCAGTTTCGGCACAGGCGAAACCTCAAGGCTGTGTGCAATCTCACGGTCCGTTCTCTCGGGAGAGGTTCTTTCAGCAGACGTTATCCTATGTGACCACTTCACCCTGGAGACGTAGCGACGGATATCCCCGTCCTGGTTAGGTATCGCGTTGGCAATGCAGTAGTATGAGTGAGGGTCCTGGTCTCGAAGCTCAATGAGGTTCGCATTCGGGCGAACCAAGAGATTGGTCAGTTTGGGTAACTTCAGAATCTGATACGGTAAAACCTTTATATCGTTGTTCATTATGGAGAGCTCCGTCAAGTTCTTCATCTTCCATATGATCCCAGGGATCTTCTTCAGTTTGTTGCCTCGTAGCGACAGCACACAAATCTGCTCGACGTTGAAGAGACACGGAGGTAGGATCTTTAGCTTGTTCTGGGCAGCATAGATCTCTATCTGAGCAGCACTCAGCCTGCCTTTGTTCCAGCAAACCATGTTCTTCATATCTTCAACGTCGTCCGGTAACACCGTCAATCCGAGGTTCTCGATGTGTAATTTTGGATTGCCTTCTTCAATACACCGTGCAATTCGTCCCCTGGTGACAATCGTGGCATCTGTATCATTGGACTGTGTCGGGTCGGACATCAGGTTGTCACTGGACAGATAGCCATTCACTTTGTTCAAGTTGTTTATGTTGAAATCCACTGTACTCTCGGAGTCATCACTGTCGCTTCCCCGGTCAGGAACAATGGTCATCTGCGACGTTTGTATATCATCACTTTGATACGTCTGCACTTTGCTTGGAGAGCTCAGAAGCATACCACCATCGTCATAGGTATCCCTCAGGAGCGATGCCGGTGGACTGGAGGGCACCCTGTTGAAGAAGTACAGGCTCTCGGAGCTGCCGACAGACGGCCTGGAGCTAGAACGGTATACACAAGTGGTCATCTTCTCCAGATCGTCACTATTCAGAGCATCTGAATTGACAACAGAACTGGACTCCAAAGTTCGACGTTTGTGTGGGCCTTGATCAGCTTCGTGGAGCCTTTTGCGAACAATGCACTCCGCGTTGGCAACGGCATGGGGGTCTCTCTGACCTGAGTCTGGCACAGTAGTGGCCAGAGGGCTGTCTAGCTCATCAATTGGGTTCCTCAGAGGCAGCTTGTCATTCTGACGAGACGAATCGAACCAGAATGGTTTCAATGGACTATCTTTCTCCATTTTGAATACTCAAAGGGCCAATATTTGTGAGGTCTTTTGCTGTTGCTTGATAACAAATTTTCATTGGACATTAGTTTCGCGTCTCTGTTTACGCGTCGGTTTTACCGCTCTCCGTGGGGACGCGTACCGATTGGCTACGCAAGATGGAAAAAAAATGACAAAGGAATTATGCAATTCGCATTGACTGCTATGATTTCCATGTTAGAATGCGAGGATAAATAACTTGTAGTAACACCATAGCCATGTCAGTACAAAACATCCAAAAGAAACAGCGACGTTGGCCAATACCCATAGATCTGGGTATCTTGCTGGAGGCTGGATGTAGAGATCGGCGAAACTCACAAGGGCAATGGCGATGTAACTTGAGAGAATGATGATTCTCCAGAGGATGCCGTCTGGTAAACCATGGCGCTTCTTTGCCTGCTGTACGAGCGAGATTGAAGGACCAGGTGTAAGGACCTTAGGCAAGAATGTTGGCGTGATGAAGCTGAGATTTCCCATCAACCAATTGGACAATAGCATCAGACAGCAGTACTGTAATAACAATCCGTCACGTTTCAGCAATGGCCACATAGAGAAAAGCGCAACGTTATTGATCCATGAGATAATGGCCATGTCGTTTGTATCATTTGTAGAGTACAGGAGTGTGATAGGCAACAGTGGAACCAAAATGGTCTTCTCATGAACTTGGAATGAGAAGAGGTAGAACGACATTGAGCAAACTGCAAGTGCCCATGGGAGCAGATTCTTTCTTGGTTTGAAGAAGATCAGAATAGCAGCTGGTAGGAATCCCACCAGTGTTAAAATCAGTGAATAAGACTGCAATTGCTCCTGTGAGAAGAGTGTACGGTACTTGATAAAGATGTTAGAGAAACACCAGAAATTGGCAACTTTATCTTCAAAAATACCACGAGCAAATGGAAACAATCTATGGATGCACTGCTTTAGGTTCTCCAGGCCACCGAATAGGACCAGTGGGCCAAAAAGTAGTACAAATGTAATGACCGTTGCAGTGCCGATTAAAAACAGTCTGAATGGATTCAATCTCTTGGATAGTGGTAAGCCTGGGGTTTGTAAGTCAACGCATCTTCCAAGCAGGTAGAAGAAGAAAATTGGTGCATAGTACAATGCCATCTGCTTGAACCCTAAGGACAGCACGAAGAAGACACATGCAAGCATATAGTTCTCATACAACAGGTGCACGATCGATAGCAGAGTGAGTCCGAGCATCACAGAGTTGAATTGGAAATGACCATGATCGATGATCATCAACGCTGGCTGGAACAAGATACAAGATGCCACAATGGTCTGGTCAATTGGCGAGTGCTTTATAGCCTTACCGTTCCATTTGGTGTAACGAAACACACCAGGTACGTAAATAGCGACCTCGCTGACCAATGCTGAGAATCTCATGAAAGATTTCAGCGTTTCGGTCTCCAGTCCACGGCTCACATCCAGTGCAAACCAAGCTGGGTCCACCAAGCTACCCAGCTTACCGAAAAACCAAGAGTGGTACGCCGTGAGTGGTGGATAGTCCAACCCCCAGTACTGTAGATCATACCAGTACCAGTCCTTCATTGGCAGATGCTGGGTAATCTCCATCCAATGCCTCTGTGCCTCGAAATCACCATACATCGGAGGCGTCCCAGCACCTGAGTAGCTTCCAAACCCGATGGCTGAGCGCACAATTATGGCAAAGATCACAACAGTGTACCGAGCAGCCCATTGGTTCTGTGCTCTTTTGAAAGGCGACAGGAAGTCATACAGGGCAGAGCCGTAAAACAACAGTGAATCGTCTGGCTTGGAGCGAGACGATTTCTTCTTGGTAGCCATTTCTTTCTCTCTTCCGCGCTCTGCACTGGTTACAGCTGGTGGAGTTCTCTTCTTCTCCCGTCCGCTCGCACTGTTCCTCAACATGGTGATGTTTGTTGATTTTTTTTGGCGCCCATCGTCCCGCCCAGAAAACGTAAACAAACAAGTACTAAGGACAGTTTATAACAACAACAGACAGCGCGGTTCAGAGAAGGCAACGGGCGGTTGTTGAACGATGAGCAACAGCAGACAGAGAAGGAAAGATATCGACCGTTGGGGATCTGATTCGGAGTCTGACGAGGAGAAACAAGGTCTTGAGCGCCCTGGCGGTGACGACGCTGATGGTGGTGATGTTGGCGGCGATGACGTTGAAAGTGGTGGCACTGCGGTGGACGAAGCACCCGTCCCACCTCATGAGAATGCGGATATCCAAGACTTGAGAGAACTGGCGAGACAGAAGTACCTGGACAAGCGTGAGGAGGAGCAGTTTGCGCTTCTTGAAAGGGAGGTTGAAGGACTGGAAGAAGATGCTAAGCGCTACGGATGGGACAACCTCACGAGACGGGAACAGGAGGAGATTCATCATAAACGTGAAGTACTCCAACTGATGAGGGAGAAACGAGGCGCTGATGTTGGAGGTTATGCCCTACCTGAAGAGTCGCTGGATAGGAAGAGGAAAGAGGATGCGCTGTACTCGAAACATAAGGACTCTGGTGCAATACCTGAAACTGGTCGTTGGGAACAGCAGCAGGTTGCAAAGAGAGCCAAGATATCGCACCCAGACGAGATATCTGCTCCAAATCAAGACCAGTATGAATATGTGTTTGATGACGATCACAACATTGACTTTTTGCTTGATACCGTGGACGAAGGCCCTCAGCTTACTCAAGAACAAGAGGCGTTGAAGAGACGCATAGAAGAAGAGGAACAGAGGATCAAGACCATTGATGAGGTAAGGAAGTCCTTACCTGTGTACAAATATAGATCGCAGCTGCTGGAGGCCATCAGGGAACATAATGTTCTGATCATTGTTGGTGAAACCGGTTCTGGAAAGACTACACAACTACCTCAATACCTCTTTGAAGATGGCTACACTGTGAATGGTATGAAGGTTGCATGCACTCAACCACGTCGTGTTGCTGCGATGTCCGTGGCTGCCAGAGTCGCTGATGAAATGGGTGTAAGGCTTGGACAAGAGGTTGGTTACTCCATTAGATTTGAAGATAACACAAGCGAAAAGACCGTTGTTAAGTACATGACCGACGGTATGCTCTTGAGAGAGTTTATGACCGATCCTGAACTGAGTGGATACTCTGCATTGATGATTGATGAAGCACATGAAAGAACCCTGAGCACTGATATCCTCTTTGGATTGGTCAAAGACATTTCGAAATACAGGCCCGGTTTGAAACTGCTCATATCTTCTGCAACCATGAACGCTGAGAAATTCAGTGATTTCTTTGACGGTGCACCAATATTCAACATTCCAGGTCGTCGTTTCCCTGTCGATATTCACTATACCAAACAACCAGAGGCTAACTATTTGCATGCTGCAACAACAACTGTATTTCAAATCCACACATCTCAAGGACCAGGTGATATCCTGGTCTTCCTGACAGGTCAAGATGAAATTGAAACAATGGCTGAGAATTTAAATGCCACTTGTCAGAAACTGGGGTCCAGGATAAAAGAAATGATCGTCTGCCCAATATATGCTAACCTACCGTCGGATATGCAACAAAAGATCTTTGAACCAACGCCAAAGGGTGCTAGAAAAGTTGTTCTAGCAACAAACATTGCAGAGACGTCTCTTACCATAGATGGAATTGTCTACGTTATCGATGCCGGCTTCGTTAAGGAGAATGTATATAACCCTTCAACTGGTATGGAGAGCTTAGTTGTCGTTCCCTGCTCAAGGGCTTCAGCAGACCAGAGAGCTGGTAGAGCTGGTAGAGTTGGACCAGGTAAGTGTTTCCGGCTGTACACGAAATGGGCTTACTTTCATGAACTGCCTGCTAATCCGACACCTGAGATATTGAGATCGAATCTGGCTAGTGTTGTTTTGCTGCTTTTGTCACTTGGGATAAACGATTTGATAAATTTTGACTTTATGGATCCTCCAGCCAGTGAGACTCTTATCAAATCCTTGGAACTACTGTATGCTTTGGGTGCACTTAACTCGAAAGGTCAACTGACTCTTATCGGAAGGCAAATGGCTGAATTCCCAACAAACCCAATGCTTGCAAAAGTTGTTCTGTCAAGTGGTGAGTTTAACTGTACGGACGAAATCTTAACAATTGTGTCCATGCTTGATGAATCTGCTGCATTGTTCTACAGACCTAAGGAAAAGAAGATGTTAGCAGACTCTGCGAGAGATTCTTTTAAACAGTCAAGTGATCACCTGACTCTGCTCGAAATCTTCAACAGATGGGCTGAGAGTGACTATTCACTGCAATGGTGTCGTGATAATTTCATTCAGCATAAAACCCTTGCGAGAGCTAGAAACGTTCGTGATCAACTCGAAAGGCTCTGTGATAGATTGGAAACACTGATCAAATCCAAAGGAAACGAAGCAGAAAAGGATCCTCAAAAGCTAACGTTGAATATTGAAAAGGCCATTGCATCGGGGTACTTCCCCAACGCTGCACGTCTATCAAAGACAGGCGATGGCTACCGTTCCCTCAAGAAGAACCAAACAGTGTACATTCATCCTTCATCTGTGCTCTACAAGACTAAACCTCCTCCAAAGATGGTTATATATAACGAGTTGGTCCTCACTTCAAAGGAATTCATGAGGAACGTGATGCCCGTCCAAGAACAATGGCTTGCCGAGCTCGCTCCACATTTCTATGGTCAGAAGGATGAAATAGATCAGAGACGAAAGATGCCAAAGACTAGATAGGTATTTGAAACATGAAATGCACACATGTATTATAACTATTACTTTGTTTACTAACTGGCAACAGAATTTAACGATTCGCATGAGAAGAAGAGCTCTTTCACATCCCTGTTAATCTCATTAGAACGAATCCCACTGTAACCACAACAAGGTAGGCAAATATGGAACTAGGAACACCTCTGGAAATGAAGTTTCCCACAGTGAGATATCTTTCACCGAAATCATCCACCAATGAAATTGCTGTAACGTTAGGGAACCCTGAGGTTGGCAAACCCATGGCTGCTGAACAGAGGAAAGCTGCACCCATGATCAACAAATTTGGATGTGGATCGTCCAACTTGGATCCAATCTCCGCAATCAAAGGAACAATGATTAACGCAGCCACGGTGTGAGAGACAAAAGTTGCAACGACAAGAATTAACGCACCGAACACCAATAGAATGGAGAACAGTGAGAACCCTTGGACGTTTCTCTGGATAGCTATGGCAATTGTTTCAAGCAACCCAGACGTTGAGACTGCTTTACCCAGGGCAATACCACCCATGGCTAGCACAACAATGGTCCATAGGAAGTTATTGAAGTCTTCAGCTGTAAGAATGCCAGTACCAAAGAACAAAATCATTGGAATGATTGAAATGATACCCATTTCACCAAACACCCCCTCAAGTTGGTGAGCCAAGCACCATAGAACTATGGTCAGCACCGTCACAAAGGTAATGTACCATTGCGTTCTGTTGAACTTATCGTCAACAGTTCTAATGCCTGCAATGGCAATTTTTTCTGATGATCTAAAGGTGACAATGAGAAAGGCCCAGATGATAACCAAAGAAATTAATGAAACTGGGATTGCAATAACAAACCATTGGCCCCAGGAAGGTTGTGGGTCCATCATCCCAATGGAGATGATATTTTGAGGAGACGCAATTGGAGATGCCATACCACCGATGTTTGAAGCCAATGCAATACCCAGGACCAGTTGTTTACCGAAGTATGATCCACGTGGTAAAGTTCTCAAGAGAGATTGAACGATGGAATAGCATAGCACTGGTGCTGCCACGTTTGAAACCCACATCGACACCACAAGTGCCACGGTCATGATTGTGAAAAGGATAACTTTCGGATTGGTACCAGCTTTTGAAAGAATCCAAGTGGATACCATTTTGGCAATGTTGTACTTAGAGAGTGCTGCGGCCAGTGTGAATCCACCGAGTAAGAGCATTATAACAGAAGACCACATTGCCGACAGGATGAACTTTGACGAGTTAACAGGGTCCATTCTATCCCCAGAGTCATCTTTCAAGACTCCAAGAACGACAATCAAGAGTGGAACCAATAACGATGTTGCAAACAATGGGATTGCCTCAGTGGCCCATAACAGCGATGAGCAAACCAGAAGGGCAAAGCAATTCTTCTGCTCAATCTGTTCAAAAGGTGAGACGATTAACAGCACCACAGTTATGATAAAGATTGCGATCAGTGTTAAAGTATTGGTCTTTAAAACGTTGTCCTCGGCTTGTTCGTCTTCTTCACCAACCAATATTTCCTTTGATCCAGGACCAGAACCTTTCTTCTTCGCCAAGGTTGCAGTCTGGGCCCTTCTTTCCAATCCAATCATATCTTTCCAGACAGTGTTACGTTCCCAGACGACATGTTCTCTGAGATGCAATCTTAGCTCGGATTTGGCCATCTCTATAGACCCGTTCGTTGATAAGGATGCATAGATTTCAATTACTGATTCTAATCTCTCTGTCAGCAACTTCTCAGTGGAGGCACTGAAGGCATATGACTCCTTCACCAGTTTCTCCAAGTACTCATCTTTCAACTTGGTGTTGACAGTCTTGTCAAACTTCTTCAATATCTTAGTGAACCCGGTCTTGTTGAGCTCGATGTACGATCTCAGCTCCGACAAGAGCGTGAACAGAGCTATGGATCTTCTCTTCAGAGTGATTCTGATATCAGCCAGGACGTTGAACGGGTCTCTAGTAGGCATGTTATCGTATTCGCTGTCCCAAAACTCGGGTGTCCGTGAACGTACGAGCCCCTCGTTTCTTCTAAGTCTCTGGTCCAGCTCCAAGGAGCCCTGTCGACCTCTAAAGCTCGTCACACCTTCACCGTCGTCTCCAGCACCGTCAGCAAGCTCGTCATCATCGTCATCGCTATCGTGTACAGGAGGCAACACGTTTGGAATGGATCGTGCCCTCTTCATCGAGTGGAATTGGGTGTCTGTCGACTCCACGGGTCTCAGGTTCTTCTCAAAGTCCTCGACATCGGTCAGAAGCAGCTCGTAGTCCTGGTAAGCAGACAGCTCCTTCTCTTTGTAGAACTTGTCAATCTTCTTCAACTCTGCATCCAAAGCAGCAACAAAGGTGCGGACAGCGTCTCTATCTTGAGCACCACGGTCTTGGGAAATGAGGTACGACGCTTCATTATCCAGTGCCGAGGTGGTTCCTCTCTGCAGCAACTCCCTCTCCAGGTTGTAGATCAGCTTCTTCAGGTTTGAATACGCCAGGTATCTTGATGACCACTCAGGAACAGCGTTGAACTGTAGCGAATGGGAGAACTTCATCTTTGTATCGCCGCTGAAATCTTCCTGCTGTGTATATACGCTCTCACGGTGTCTCCCACGGTATCTCTCACTGTGTGTCTATCGCTCTCTCGATCGTTTCCCCTGTGATTACGTCTCGCCGGCTGTGGTTGTAGTGCTGTGATGTGTTTCCCTGCTGGCTCAGCACCGCAGCGGTGGGAGAACTTCTCCTTGTGCTTATGTAATCGCCACGTGATGCCACACCCGGCTACAAAAGATCGGATTACGTAATCTTCCGAGACGCGTCAGGTTACCCTACCGCCTGCCCTTTTGGGAAAGCGTGGTTTTCCTTTGGTGTCCGGGTGCCCGTTTTTGGTGCTGTGCTGTGCTGTGCTTTGTTTTGTTTTGTTTCATCTCAACATTCCTGCTATAGGTGGCTTCAACAGTGAGCTTTCCGCTTTGTTCTGGCACACCGAGTGATAGTTTGGAAAGGCCATAGCAGCAGAGACATTGGCAAGAATGGCATCGGTGACATCAGCAGCGCTCAGAAAGAGAAAGACCCTGAAGAAGGGTATTCAGTTCACGCTCATGGTTGTGGGCCAATCAGGTAGTGGTAGATCTACGTTTATCAACTCGTTGTGTGGCCAGCAGGTTGTTGAGCCCTCGAGCACGATCCCGTTGGCAACTGATGACTCTGTGGAGAGAGACTTCCGGCTCAGGGAGGAGAACGTTGAGTTGGAGGACAATGAGGGTGTCAAGATCTCGCTCAGCATCATCGATACGCCAGGGTTTGGCGATTCGCTAGACAACTCGTCCAATTTCAACATTGTCACTGACTACTTGAAACATCAGTACGATGAGGTTCTGCTGGAGGAGTCGCGGGTGAGAAGAAACCCTCGTTTCAAGGACTCTAGGGTTCACGCGGTGATCTACTTTATAAACGCGACGGGCCATGGGTTGAAGGAGATTGACGTGGAGATGCTGAAGAGGTTGACCGGCCTGGTCAACATCATACCTGTGATCAGTAAAGCCGACGCTCTGACACGTGAGGAGTTGGCATTGAACAAGAAACTGATCCTTGAGGACCTGAAACACTACGGGATCGAATACTACTACTTCCCATACGACTTGGAAACCGACGATAACGAAACAGTCGACACGAACTCGTATTTGAGATCTTTGATCCCGTTCTCTGTAATTGGCTCAAACCAAGTGTTTGAAGTTGAAGGTGAACTGATTAGAGGAAGAAAATACCCATGGGGTTTCATCAACATTGAAGACCACGAACTGTCCGATTTCGTGATATTGAGGAATCTGTTACTCATCTCTCATCTCCAAGATCTCAAGGATTATACGCATGAAATATTGTACGAAAAGTACAGAACCGAGGCCCTGAGCGGCTCTGGTGGCTCACTGCCAGATCATCTCACGAGCCAGTTCAACGCTGAGCCTTCAATCAAGTCCCCACTGGTCAAACAAGACCCTGATGCGTCTTTGCAGTCTCCATCACTGAACAACGATACATACCTGGCCCGTGAAGAACAAATCAGACTAGAAGAAGAAAGATTGAAGGCGTTCGAAGAACGTGTTCAAAAGGACTTGCTACAGAAGAAGAAGGAACTGATGGAGAGAGAACGGGAACTGAGGGAAATCGAAGAGAGGCTAGAAAGAGAGGCTCGTATTAAGAGTGAGGATTGAACAACAACTGCTCCTCCCAATTCCTAAAAAAAGAATCACATGTTGATGAATAACCTCTTCATCTTATAAAAAGCACGTTATATTCACAATTGTAGCACCTTTTTGCCCTATAAAGCAGTTCATTGAAGAAAGTGTTGATGACGCCTATTTGGCGTTATGAGCCCTGCTGGCTTCTACGCCGAAGTTATAAAAGAACCGAAAGATCTAAAAAATTTTCAGCTATTCTTCACAACATCTTCAACAGCAAAAGAAACAGGCAAAGTAAGTGATTATCGTCGTAGGATGCCAATTGGTTTGTTTGTGCTTGATGATGAGTAACCAGATAGGGACAACTGAATCGAATTCGAATGTTAGAGAAAAGTCTCATGCTCAGTTTTAGTAGAACTTATAGCACCTCTGATTGAAAAGTTATAACAAGCTCAATTTGGCTGTCACGGGCAACGTCTACAGTGATGAGTAGTACTAACAATGGATAACAGGCGATATCTGCTAAGCTATGCTTTCTTCAATAAAAGATATATCATCACACAGATTCAACTGTAGATAACTGGTTAGTGAAGCTCATAATCCGACCCAGCCTTTGATGAGGTGAGCCAATGGGTTTATGGATGCCAGTATCACCATAAACGTACCGAAGAGCACGAAAGAAAGAGAACTCATTGCAGCAGCTCTCGGATCGATGGTCAACAAATGCGCAGTGGCAATGGCACCGCAATTAACACCAAGAGTAATGCCTCTTGTGACGTAGTCGTCGTCCCTGATGCGGAGGAATTTGAAGAACCATTGGCACGTTAGCGCACCAATGATTCCAGAAATCACCGTCGTGACAGCCATCAGTGGAATGGAACCATCCAATGCCTGCACAAATGGCGTCCCCAGGGCCAAGGTGACGGATCTGCCTGCGAAACCGATGGATCTCTGTGAAGATATTCCCAAATGATAGCACATTGGAGGATATACGAAGAAGCATCCAAACGTCATCAACAGAATTGGTGGTAACAGCGCAAGGAAATGACGCTTCAGGTCCATTCTATAGGTGTACATCGGCATGGAGAGCGACACGATGGAAACATCCATCAACGTTGCAAAGACGTCACCAGCTCCCGGTGGTGACGTGGAGTTTCGATGGTTGAACAGCCTCAGGTATGTCACGCCTGTCTTGTACTCCCTCAAGGAATCCAAGAAGTTCTGGCCCTTGATAATGGCAAAGATGAAGAAGAACAGCCACGACAATCCCACGGAGCACAGCACAGGGTGTAGGAATTTCCTGTACTTAGGAGGCGGCACCTTCAGCACGAACAAGAAGGTGAACACCGCAATCATCAGCTGTAAGGGCATCTCATAGCCAACAGCATAGTAGATGGGCAGTGACGTGATGAAGACACCAAAGTACACCAGAAGATCAAACCTCTTGTGGACAAACTGTGCAATCCACTCTCTTCTGGACAGCAGCGGAGTCGGTCTGCTCTGCTTCAACAGCGCTCTCTCACAGAACAACCGGTTCCAAGTCCCCTGAAGCCTTGTAAATGGATCGTATGAGTTGTGTAGGTGTCCCTTAGGCTTAGCAGCACGCCCAGGAACGCTTATCGTCTGGTTCTTCGCATTCGTCGTCAGGTGGATCTGGACTATCTCATCGCTGG
Organism: Williopsis jadinii; assembly: GCF_001661405.1. Lineage (NCBI taxonomy): Eukaryota > Fungi > Ascomycota > Saccharomycetes > Phaffomycetales > Wickerhamomycetaceae > Williopsis > Williopsis jadinii. The sequence goes on from NW_017963652.1 coordinate 686,625, forward strand.
CTCTCGCAGAAGCGATGTCGTTTGATGACGCCTCGTGCTCATCCCTGTATCTCATCTCGATGGAGTCCTCATCGCCTCGTGCAATCTCATCAGCAATCTCGTGGGGCACAGCTTCGAACGTCTTCATCCGCTGGAGTTGCAACGTTGCAAGCGAGCCTCTTCTCGACTCATACGACTCGTCGTCGGCGGCACCAGCCAGGCCAGACGAGCCCACGGCGGTACTGTCACCGTTCAGCATGGTGTTCCTGTTCAGGTCCCCTAGCTCTTCCGCCCGCGTCACGTCGGACTTGCGCTGCTGGCCCAGCACCTTCTGGAGCGCTATGGTGAAGTATGCCACCACCACGGTCTGCACTACATAGCCGATGACGAACACGGCAGCTATCGTCAGCGCTTCCTTAGCGCTGATCCAGTCGCTCAGCGGCAGCGTCACAAACGCCGGCGTGAAGAATATGTTGATCCACTTGAGACAGAAGTCCCCCGGGATCTTCACAAGGCCAATGATCCAGTTGGTCCTGTTCTTGCCCAGCGTCATCGTCGACACTATGAGCGCCAGGTATAGCACCAGCATGCACGTCACCGAGGCCGGGAAGTTGATGGTGGTCAAGATGATGATCTCGTTAACGCCGTAGAGGATCGCCAGCACAACGACGATGCCCGCGGGCACCTTCAGGTAGTTGTGTACGATGTGGTGCTTCGATAGCTTTATCCCCTGTTGCACACGGTGGCCTGGCTGTTAGTAATCTGTTGATGGCAGTGCTTTCCCCAGGCTCGACGGCTAAGCCCAGGAAACCGCGACGATAAGACGGTGACTTACGTCCAAAGACCCATGGAGCAGATCGCTGGTGAACGACGGCATGGTTTTCCAGCTTGGTTCTTTGAGAACGGTGGGCAACGGGTGGTGGAAACGGGCAGCGTGGGTCTCTTTTAAACTGCAAGGTGGCCAATGGCAGAGCAAACCCAGGTTCGCAGCTTGGGGCCTTTCTGACTGACACTGATGATCCAGCGTAGTTAAGCGTGCTTAGTGTGCGAGGTTGTTTAGGGCCGGCTGTCGGATGGATGGAGACGCTAGTGGTGTGCGGGTGTTTTGGTGTAAGGGTGCTTGTGTGTCTGGGTGTCTGGGTGTTTTGCCCTGTCTCTGTCACACTCGCCTTGGGCACAGTGTCCACTTGCTACTTTACAATGGCTACTGGCTGTTGAGCAATGGGAATGGTTCCCATTTCCACCTGATGTACAACGACGACTGTTTCTTCTGCTATGTACGAATCTCCAGATTGCATGTTTTTATATGTACAAGTTCCGACCGATGAGCTTCCAAGGAGCCCGGCGTGGGAATCTATAGCTGTGGAGTGTGGACGATCTCCTCTGCCGGAGTAGCGCCGGTCATCTTCACAAACAGTTTGAGGATCTCTGATGAGTGTTTGTGCTTGACGTCAACTTTCTTGACCTCGCCGTCCTCTGTGGTGAGTGTTAGTATAAGAACAAGACCTCTGTAGACGTGGGGATCATACAGTGAGAGCGTGTATACGTACTGAATTCGACTTTGAGCACCGCTGGTACCTGCTTAGCCTCTCCGGCTTCAGGCTCGACTCTGATGACCGTTATTGGGAGCGATGGGTTGAAGAACTGCACCCTCGGCAAGTTTTCTCTCCAGAATTTCCTAGTTTGCATGTCAGTACAACTGTGTTCCCGTCCTTGTGCCCACCCAGTCGTCATCTCAGAGATGCCTGGGATTGGTGTATCAGAGTATTAACTCACTTTGCGCCCAGATGGCCTCCAATGGATCTGTTCTTGAATACAAGCTCCACGGACTTCACCTCTTTAGGAACGAGTAGTGAACCAGCACCGCTGGACAACAGGTTCAAACGTTCAACGTGTCTTGAGAATCTTGATTTTGGTAATGCCTGGAACATCGTTTCGAAATACACACAGATAAGCACACAAGCACACACAAACACACAGGTTGATGGTATAAATGTGTCGTCGTCACTATCCAACAAAGCTCATTCGATGTGAAAACCAACGTCAAAAATCAAATTTTGAGTTTCCCTCAGCGCTGTAGAAAACCCCATATCCGAGGCCCTCTCACACGTGACCTCCTCCCCGTATTTCCCAAAACATCCAAACATTCGGAATTTACGCAGAATCCGCCACCCCCCCCCCTCGCCTCAGGACATCGCACAGAAGAAAAACCCCGTTGCGCGGAGGTGAAGACGTCATAGAAAAAAAAATTGGGGCCCAGCAGAGAGCTCTCGCAAAGAGGAAAATCCGCCTTTGCTGAGGCAAGTTCTGCAAAAGCTGATCGAAAGAACGTCTCCTTCTCCTGGTTTCCTGTGCAACTGTGTTGGCTATCAACCAAAGCATCGTCCAATTGACTATTTTTGGTGGCTAATCGCTTGATCTTAGCAGTCTCGGTGCTTCTATCTGTAATTGTATCTTTCAGTCGCCAGCCGGGAGGGAGAAAATAGAGGGGATCACGGGTCCAGAGAGCAGACATAGAAAGGGAGAGAAATGCGCAGGGCCAATAGCGTAAGCGCAGGGAATCCGGGGGCTGACGTGAGAAATGGCTCGCCATCTCAGCAGAACGTGACGAGGAAAACGCATTCACTGTCGCTGTCGTTGAAGAACCTGTTTGTGAAGGCGCCAAAGACGGAAGAGAACAAGGATAACATCCACAAGGTTGAAGAGCAGCAGCAGCAGCAGCAGCAACAACAACAAAGAGCAGACCCAGGCGGATTGAAAGTGGCACGCCAGAGATCAACAGTTAGTGCCACATCGCCAGTTAGTGCCACCACGTCGTGCTCCCCTGTGGGCAGAGACAGATCCATCTCGCCAACTGCACGGGTGTCGAGAAATACAAACGTCACACCAGGCTTAGACCCGAAGTCTGATTCCACCGTTGTTGATGATTTAGGATTCACAGCGGTAAGGGTCCCCAACATGATCCCATTGGCGGTTCCGGAACCAGCCTTCACTCCTGTGAAATCTACACTGAGCGCTACGTCTGTGACCTCAAGAAAGGGTTCTCAAGATCAGACGCTCTCCAGAAGAGCAAGCGTTAGAAGCAGCAGCAGACAGAGCAGCATCGTTCAAATCTCCGACGACGGTACAACGAAGATCTACGAAGACGGTTCGCACGAGCACGTTCTCAAGCCCATCAAGATCTTGGAAAAGATACCGCAGGGAAGCGGCATCCTCTCTGGATTTCTGAGAAGAAGCACTGCGAATGGTGATGATACCGCGTTCAGTGTGTTGCCAGAACAGAACAGAATGGACTTCCAGCGCCGGTTAAGCATTCAGAGTCGGAAAACGTTTGATGAAGAAGACGAGGATAGATCGTCCTCGTTTGGTGACGGGGAAGAGGACGATTCTGAAGAGACAGAGGACGACGACTATGAAGATGATGAGTTCAAAGAGCAGGCTGCCATTGGAGACGATCAGCTGAACTTGATCAACAAGCTAGTGGAGAAGATTAAAACTGATGACGTTGATTCCAGCTCTACAAACGCTACAAAGAGCTATAAATTGACGGAAAAGTACGGGAAGCCCCAAGGTATCATCGGTAAAGGTACCTACGGTATCGTCAAGCTGGTTTCCAAGGTTGACACGGCCTCAAAGAGGGAAATGTTCTACGCCGTTAAGGAACTTCGAAAGAGGGATAACGAAGATGTTCAACACTTTGCGACGAGATTGACGTCGGAGTTTGTCATCTCGAACTCTCTTCAGCATTTGAACATTGTCCGTACATTTGATTTGATGAAGAACTCGTCTGGTATCTACTCTGAAATCATGGAGTACTGTGCTGGAGGAGACCTCTATAACCTAATTTCCAAGACTAACAGGGAAGGTCTGCTTTCGCTTGAAGCAGATTGTTTCATGAAACAGGTTACAAATGGGCTTGACTATATGCATGCCCGTGGTGTTGCTCACTGTGATATCAAGCCGGAAAACATATTGTTGACCACGCAAGGTGTTGCAAAGATCTCCGACTTTGGAACAAGTGCAGTGTTCAGAACCGCATGGGAAAAGGAATGTCATTTCAGTCAAGGAGCATGTGGTAGTGAACCCTACGTTGCACCGGAGGAGTTTATCTGTAACGAGTACGATCCCCGTGCAGCCGATGTTTGGGCCCTTGGTGTATTGTACCTAACAATGGCAACTGGAACTTATCTCTGGCCTGTTGCCAAGTTGAGTGAACCTCTGTACGAGGACTACATCGAAACCAGACCTCAACAAGGGAAGCCTGGAACGTTTGTACCAATTGAAAGCATGAAAAGTGGTGCTTATTACAAATCCAGGAAGGCCACTGTTTATGGGATGTTGGATCCAAATCCTTCAACGAGATTAACCATTGAACAAGTGATGAAAAGCTCTTGGCTCCAGCAAGTTAGGCTCTGTGATGCAGCAAGAGATTTCAGCTGAATGTATGTGTGTATTCTGCCTTCTTTTCTCCTCCCCTCTGTTGTCTTTTAGGAACATTCAACCCGGTGTTGAACCTGGGAAGTTGTCATTGTTGTTCACTTCCATATTCATGTTCTTAATCGTTTTAATTACTAATGACACTTCCCATCAACGAGATCTACATGTAATTGGCTTAACCACTTGACTTGGGGACTGAGGTATAGACCAATTGGCGGTGATATCAAAGCAAGACGAAGTTCAAGTACAATATTATAGAACACACAACCAATAGGGAACCACATACATTCAAATGTATTGCTACGGTACATCTATGGAAACAGAAAGTGCTCTCCATCACCAAGTTTTATTCACCCGTGAAACAGTGGCATATGTCAAGCCCTGGACACAGAGATCTCTTGTCAATGATGACTTCTTCGGCACTCTTGGCATCCTGTATACAAGAGATGGATTAAAGATCCCAATATTGGAACACTATGACGTTCTACAGTGACACACAACTATACGAATTAAATTATCACAATGGCTTTATGTTGTTGTTTTCAAGAGATTCATGATCATATCGTTGTCAGCCAATGCCGACAACTATTCAAAAGTTTGGGAAGAGATGGCCGTACGTATCCGGGCCACCAACTCCATAGTTTGTATCCTCTTCTGGATATCTATCAAACTGTGATGTGTCACCGGTGTTTGGTTGAATTGGTGGTTCATACGGCGTTTCAATGTCTCTTGATAGTAATCTCTCCCAAACAACTTCTGAAAACCAAGGGTGTCTCTTCACATCCTCTGTGCCTCCTTGTAAATTACCCAACCGTTCACTCAAGTTCTTTGTTATCAGTCTTTTCAACAGATCAAGGGCATCTGGGTGTAGGAATTCAGGGTACTTAACGTTGCCGGCAAGGATATTTTCATACGTCTTCATAGGTGAAGAGTCATAAAAGGGGGTGTAGCCTGCCAACATTTCAAATATCAGGATTCCAAAGGACCACCAGTCCACAGACTTGTTATACGGTTTCGTAGCGACAACCTCCGGTGCTATGTAATCTGGCGTTCCACAGAGCGTATAGGTAACGTCTCTGACCTCTTTAGCAAAGCCAAAATCTGTGAGCTTTATATGGCCATTTCTATCCAGTAGGATGTTCTCAGGCTTCAAATCTCTGTAAATGATGGTGTGCTCGTGGAGGTACTCCAACGCAAGACACACCTCCGCGGCGTAGAACTTCGCCACAGGGTTTGGGAACCTTTGGGACTTCCTCAACAGCGTAAACAGCTCACCACCTTCGATGTAATCCATAATCATAAACAGCTGCTGGGAGTCCTGGAACGTGCCCCACATTCTGATGATGAAGGGGTGTTCCACCAGGGAAAGCATCCTTCTCTCGTCGTTCGTGTGTTCAACTTGTTTCATCTTCACAACCCTATCCTTTTTCAACACTTTCATCGCATAGAATCTGCCGTTGTGCGTTGAGCGCACCAGGTGGACTCGTCCAAAGGAGCCCGTTCCCAACGATCTCAGCACTTCGAAGTCTTTCAGCCCATACTTGCCCTTCGACACCGACGACTTTGCGGGCAGCTTGCTGATGCTCTGCGAGCTCGAGTTCCTCAGCGCCATCGACGCCATATCCAGCGTACGCTGTGTGCGCTCCTTCTCCTGCTGCTCTGTAGAGTGTGAAACCGTTTGCAGCGGGGGTGTCATCACTGGTGAATGCGTCACCTCGGGCACCAGCGACAGCAGCGGTAACCCTGAGACGTGTGTATTGTGAGCTGTGATCTGGCCTGGCGTCTCCATCGTTCCAAATTGACTAGATATTCAAGTGTATACGAGGGGTCCAGCGTGTGTGGGCGTCTGCCTGTGTCCACTAGGGCAACGGCCGCGGTGCTGAGTGTAGCGTGTGGGTACTATATGGGCCCTCTTAGCAACGAGACGGAGCGTATCGCTATGAGAGCAACAATACACACAGATGCAGAGACAGAAGCGGACGACGGTCACTTGTTAGCGTATATCAACGGCAGATGGCCTCCTCACGTGTCAATCTCGCCCTCTTGCAACAGCTCGACAGAAAGGTTTGCTCAGTTATGCCTCCTTCCACTGGGCTGTCAGCATTGCGAAGAGAACGAAGCAACGGCCAGGGAAAAGTTTTGGGAAGCAGCTGGGAAAACTCTAAGGCAGAAACCATAACGCGCACGCGCACACGCACACACGCACGAAAACTACGTCGGGTAACAAAACCCGTACATACGACTGTTGTTATGGCTATTATCCAGAGGGAGAGTACGGTGGAACAAAGACAGGCCGGTTGAGGGGGCAACGGGGCAACACAGGCCACTGGCTCAGCTGGGGACGCCCGATAGTACTGGGCCATCGCTGGTGAGCAGTCAATTCTGCAGTTTTGAACAGCCTGAACAGCCTGAACAGCCTGCCCAGGAGCAATCGGTACTAATTGTAGAGGGGAGAGGACACCAGCGAGTGGGAACGAGTGAGTGCGAGTGAGCGCGAGTGGGAGGTTGATTGCTTCTGCTACTTATGCCACATGTCTTGCGTGTGCCGTTGCAGTTTGCAGTTGCGCGCGCCGTGAGGTGACGGTGACGGTGACGGTGACGGCCGGGGAGGCCTTGGCTGGTGGAGGGAAAGGCACACAATGAGCGCTGGAATGAGCGTGTGGACAGGCGATTCGAGAGTACACTCAGCTGGGCCGCTGGTGGCTCGTTGGACGCTTTTGCCAACGGTGGTGGGATCTACGATCAACGCAGCTCTAATTGGCTGGTCCCCCCCCCGTCCGCGTACATTCTGCCTGTGGTGTGTGTATAGGCGAACCCAAAGAGTCTATGACGTTATACTGTGATGGGCGCAAGTGTGTGTACGTATCCGTGGATGGGAGCCCGGGCGGTGGTGTATGGATGGAGAGCCGGGGTGGAATGATTATGTAAGCAGCGTTGTGTGTACCGTGCTTACATAATCATTGTGGCCTGCTCGCAGTGCTTACATAATAGCACTGCTCACTCGACCAAAGCATCACAGGCACTTACAATGCCATACACACACGAAACAGAACCTGTGTGTGTGTGCTTCTCTGGTCTCACAGCCAACCTGAGCGTGTACAAGCGTTGTTGGAAGCGAAAGAGCTGTTGGAAAGCTGCCAAAGATGAATGAGCCAACTACATCTGCTACCCATTATGAGATCCTCGGGGTTGATAGGAATGCCACGGAAGCAGAGATCAAAAAGGCCTTCAAGAGGTGTGCTTTGAAGTGCCATCCAGATAAGAACAAGTCTTCCAGTGCACATGAGCTGTTTAAGAAAGCGGTGGAGGCCCACTCGGTTTTGACGGACGGCAGGAAACGTACCAAGTACGACAGTGAGCTCGAGACGACGATGAATGTCAACAGGCCTGGGCCGTCTGGTTCAAGATCAACAACATCAGCGACAACGTCAGCGACAAGCTCTCCTTCCAACGTGCCAAGGCATGATCCTTTCTCCAGACCTGAAAGTAGAACCCACCAACAGTCACACTATGACGGTTCGTCGTCAAATGATCACGGACACTCACGGTTCTCCACGTCCCATAGCTTTGACCCAAGTACACGGTTCACCAAGACCTCCACAGCGTCATACTTTTACTCAGACACGGGTAATAGCCGTGGTGGGCTATCCACGGCTCACTTGCACACCCAAACAAGAAAAAGGCAAACTGACACTGACGCTGACACAGCTCATTCAACGACGTATACTTTTGCATTTGGAGGACCCTCCACTGGCGCAGCTACTGAGAGAGCGTATACGTCCACTCAGCCGTCGCAAGACAATGAATATATGAGAGCTTATCCCTCGTGGGAACGACAGAACATGAGTTTCAAAAATGGTGAATGGGGCTCATCATCTGCGTCGGCTCCAGGTGACTCCAAGCAGCATCAACAGAGTGAGGAATTGAAATCTTCCAAGAGGAAACGTGCTGAAAGCTCTTATATGACGGATACAAGAGCACAAAAGGGAACACCAAGTGCTCAAGCAAACGTTCCACCACAACATGTGTACGAATTCGCTCA
>NW_017963652.1:695270-703268 GCF_001661405.1 Williopsis jadinii
CAAGACCGGTGCTATTTTCAAGTGTTCTACAATGGCAGCCAGACACAGAATACTGAGGTTCCGGTATCGAGGGCTAAAGCAGCCCGAGCTTCCCAGACAAGAGCTACACATGCTCACGCAGCCAGGGTACAAGCTGCTAGGGCTCAAGCAAAGGAGTTCCCTACTCGAAGCCATATTCAGCAACAGAACTATTTTGATCTTCCAGCCCAGCCCCAGACATCCCAGAATCAGGCAACTTCAGGTGTGAGAGCTACATCTGCCGATGTCCCCATTGGGACTTTCAATACAAGACCATTCCCAGCTACACGTTCATCTGGTGCCGATGCTCCTACTAGACCGTCAAGTCGTGTCTTCAATCAATACAAAAGTGCGAGTGGTCGTCCATCTCGTACTGCAATGGAGGATAAGGAAAAGGTGGATTTTTCATCAAGCTATGAACATAAGGCCAATTGGAATGCAAGGTCAACATATTCACAGTCTTCAAACACCCCCAAGGGGAATGTTTCGAATAACTTTAAACCAGATGTCTACGATTTGGATCAAGAGGATTTATCGAGCTTATCATCAATTGAGGAGTACGAGTATGAAGCCTCTTTCAATGGGAAGAGAAGCGAATTTAGTAATGGATCAAAAAGAGCATTTGAGAGCTCTGCTGCTAATAATTCCGATGAAGCTTTAACAGTGGATGATTTAGATAGTCTCTACGATTCTGATAGCATGGGAATCAAAGAGCCAGGGGATCACCCCGTATACACTTCAGATAATTTCATTGATCTGGATGATGATGATGACGATGAACCAACACTCTCTGTCCATACTTTGACAGCTAATCCAAATCAACCAATTGCTGTGGATGACTCTGACACTCCGAATCCTGTAACAGAACCATCTGTTGGATCCAGAGAAGGGTTCACAGGTGAAGATTTGAATGGAAAACGGAGAAAAATGGAGTCCACTGCAGGAAATGGCAATAACCAGGATAATACATTTGATCTTGATAATCTAGAATCACCTCTCAAGGCCACCAATGAAATCAAACTGGAAGATCTGGGAGATACTTTGAAAAGGACCTTGAGTGAAAATGGGCCTCGTACTCGAATCTTTACCAAAACTGACCTGTTACTCAGCGATTCAGACGAGCAGGATAACGACGACGAGGATACCTCGATATGTTCACCACCTTCTCCCTTTGGCCAGGCACCAAGAGACATCAACGATCTAGTTGGATTTGCCGGGAGATATGGAGAATATCTGGAGTACAGTCTTAACCATCTACAAGTCCTGCGTCGTGAACAGGCTCAGAGGGAAACCATCATCACGCAGAACTACAGAGACTTGATCCAACCTGTGAATAGAGACCTGCTTGAGATGGCACTGAAGAAGAATATGGACACCTCTCGAGAGTCGAAATCGCTAGAACAGAAGATGAAAGAAGCAGTGGTCAAGTTCAGAACTTGTGTCGATGAATTCAAGGGCGAAAGGGACTAAATGGAAACTAAGAAAGTCGCTATATCATCCAAATGTAACGGTTTACTTTAATGAAAATAATGATGATATCATAGAGGAACACCAGCAGAAATGAATATGACTGTGGTTTGCAATTGGAGCGTAGCTATTGGCCCAGTGCGATGGTGGAGCGTATAGCCAGGCGTCGAAAAAAATGCTAGAACCCCTGGTCCGGGGAAGTAGTTATTCCTGTGCCAACAACTGTGCAATCGACGTGTTCAGAAGAGCATAGGACGAGTCAGTGATAAAGATGGGGCAGAAGGTATCACGGAGTCTTCCTAAGACAGCTAGCAAGACCGTTGGTGTTGTTAGCAAGAGAATGGAGGCAAAGGGCATCAGCGTGCCAGATCCTCTTGTGAACAACGATGTGCCCAAGACACACGAGGAAAGAAACACCAACGCTGATCAGTTCGCAAACCGTATAAGAGTGGACGAGATTCCTCTGAAGCTTGATGAGAACGTGAGTGTGTCTCTGTGCCCTCTCTGAAGGACGTGTTACTAACAAGCAGCCACCCCCCTACGCGCTCTCTAGCACCCTGCTCTGAAGACACTACGAAACAGAAAGATCCTTGACGATGCCTTGAAGCAAGACACCCAGGAGACCGTCAGACCTGGCACGTTCGTTGCCATTGTCGATGATCTGCAGCACTATTCGATGGAAGAGGTCCAGCAGAGGTATAAGCTTACGGATGAGTTTGTGAGGATCTTGAAGAATGCACGCTTCTCCGTACCTCCAAGAGTTGAAGTTGCCGAGGAGAAAGTGAGTTCCACCACCATTGGGCCTAGCTTGTCTAGCAAGTCATACTAACATCATTTTATCTTAGAAATCCCCGGAAGAGCGGGCAAAAGAGGAGGAAGACTTCCTCAACAGAACCGTTGAAGCTCCTTCCCCAGTTGAGAATGCCCTCGACCAGCTGATGCGTCCCAAATGAGCTTTGCTTTTGTATTGTGATAGGTATAGATCTAACATTCAAGTATAACTGTACATATATGAGAGGATTGGCCTTGTACCTCTGCTTTTGAATGGAATAAACTGCCCTTCATGTGAATATGATTGTATGGGTGATGAAGATGGTGTGATGACATCTGCACACCCAAACATCCGCACACCCAAACATCCGCACACCACGTCTTGCCCTAGTGGCGAACGCGACGCGTAACGGAGGATTGGAAACACACTTCACGTACACTTAGCACATCCACAACAAGGGAGACAACCTGGAGAATAGGATCATTTGCCTAAGCTTACGTATTCCAACATGGACAAGCCAACACCAAGAGTGGACCAATCTATTGCAAACCAGTTTAACGGACAGACTGTGCGTGTTGTTGGGAGAGTTGATGGCATCAACGAAAGCGAAAACCGTATCAAGTTCTATTCACCATCGCCAAATAACGAGAACGTGATGGATCTGACCTATTCACAGGATTTGAGCTTTAAGCAGGGCCGTTGGTACGAATGCGTGGCGCGTGTGATGGGTACTTCAGAGGTGAGAGCAATTGACAACACCGACATAGGAGAGAATATCAACGAAAAGGCACTGGCTGGGCTGATCAAGTATACGCACAAGTCTGCTCCTGCTCTGTTTTTCGACCAGTCGGACTATTAGTGCGCTGGAGATTGTGTGTGTTCAATGTATAACTACGTGTATGTGATTTGTTACGAAGTGGTGTATTTGTAGATACATGGACTATGATGAATAAGAGAAACAGTGGTCAAGCAGATGAGGTGGCTGAAGATGACAACGAGGTACGACTCGCGGATCTGATTCTAGAAGATGGGTTATACCAGCCACCGTTATCACTAGGGTATGGTGCTGGTGATGCCCAATTTGCTGCGGACGAAATGGTGTATGACCAACCTGGTGTTACCGTGGAAACCTGTTGAAGCATGGTTCCGCCTGTGAGAGTGGAAAAGTACGTGACTGAAGAGGTTGGGAAACGACGAGACCATGTAGTTGCAGTTACTGTGGTGCCAGGCTGTGTTTGCATTGGAGCGTACCGAGTTGGCCCAGTTTGTTCGCTGTATGGCAGCGAGAATGAAGCTGACAGTGCTGTGCCTGTAACCGCAGTGGCACCGTCAGCTGCTAGCGACGTTTGCGCAGTTGGCGGATTCGTATCATCACCACTTGGTTCAGTGGAGCCCGTCATTCCCGTCAATGTGAATCTGTACGTGTAGTGGATCGTATAGCCGTTATCTGTGGTTGCGTAGATTTGGATGTAGTACTGCCCATCTGCACCGAGTGACGCAGGAATGGACATCGTCTTCGAATAACTTGAGAGCTCGCTAGCCTTGACCGTTGTCGAAGTTGATTTGAAACAGTTGATGTCACTATTTGGGCCTGTACAGACCAGGAATGTATACTTGTTCATGTCGGTGAGTAACGGATCAGCGTTGGACTCAATCCACGTAACTGTGACGGAGACGGATGAGCCAGACACAGCAAACGTCTGGCCTTTTGTTGGGTTGGAGATCGACACATCACCAACAACACAGGTGAAGAGACTCAGCAGACACAGTGCAAAGTAATAGAACATCTCTGAGATAGAACAGTGATGAGCAGTGCGTGGATCAGCGACAAAGGGACGATTCAAGGGAAGAGAAAAAGAAAGAAAAGGGGACAAGAAACTGTTGACTGTGACGAGAAAATAAGTCGCTTCGAGGTGTATGCTTCGGGTACAGGAAAAACCGTTGAAAGTTTAGGCGAGGCCCGGGACCAAACGTGTGAGACGTATCGAAACGAACGAGTATGAGGCTCTCTGGTGAAACTGAACTGGTTGATCACGAAAAAAAAAAGGTATTGAGAGCGACGTGAGAAGGGACTCAGCTGGAAGTGTCTTGGAGTTCTTTTATACAAAACACGAGCAGCCCCCAAGAGGAAAGAGAGAAGGAACTGTGAAAGGGCTTATATAGCAAAAAATTTGGCGCAGTGCGTGGAAATCGACAAGGCTGAGTTGTTTTTGATCCTTTGGGTTTATTTTAAGCGCGTGTCTGACGCACCGGAGAAACTTCTCGGCGTCTGAGCAACTCGTTAAGATGTCCTTCGCAACTTTACGTAATTTGTCCTGAAATTCATCTCGGAGAGTTGCGAAAAATACGAAGAGGGATAATTTCCGTATTCGGTGTTTTCTTGCAGCTTTGTGGTGTTTCTGATCGAGATGTCCGGTTTTTTCGTTTTTTTTTCAACACTTCTTCGAGGACGTAACATACAAAGGAAGGGTAGTATTAACGAATCTTGGAAGGGGGAATCAAGGATGCTTTATCTCAAGTCCATGCTTAAGGTGATCGACAACTCCGGTGCGCTCATGGCGGAGTGCATCAAGGTGATGGGCAAGTCGCCAAAGAACTATGCGTCTGTTGGTGATGAAATCGTGTGTGTCATCAAGAAGGCCCGTCCGATCAGTGCGCAAATCACCGGTGCTTCTGCTTCGAACCGTGTTAAGAAGGGTGATGTAGTACACGCAGTTGTCGTTAGAACCAAACAGCCGATCCTCAGACCGGATGGCTCCACCATTAGATTTGACGACAACGCATGTGTCTTGATAAATAAGAACTCTGAGCCTATCGGTTCCAGAATCTCCAGTGTGGTGAGTAGGGAGCTGAAGGAGAAGAACTTCAACAAGATCGTTGCAATGGCTCCAAAGGCCATCTGAATCGCACAACGAGCGCTAAGCATACATAACATTAATATACATTACCCTTGTACATATTGGAATCAAATGTTTCTCTTCCATTTAGCCTCGATCGTACGCATCGATCAGTCTTTCAAAATTTTGTATCACCCGGTCACTGCGTCTCTTGTAATCGTCACTCAGGTCCATCAGCTTTTTATCGTCATCTGGTGCCGAGTACGTTAATAAGTCCATCACCCTAGAGGACACATTCCTTATCTTTAGAACGTCTGGGCTCTCAAAGTGACGTTGTGCAAACTGTGCAATTTTATAATTCACGTCAAACTCCAGCTGTGAATCATAGCTTTCAGGTGAGGATGGTATATCGGTAAACCTGTCGACAGATTTGTTAACGTGCTGCTTAGTGTCAAAGTCATCATTAGGTGTGGGGAGATATGTCTCGCCTCGTGGGTCCATCTCCGCCTCCACCAGCTTCCTTAGATCTTCGTGTCCATTTGCCAACTCGGAGAGCTTCAACTTAATCTCTTTTTCTAGCTTCTCACACTGGTCCAATGCCTCGTCAACCTTGTCAAAGTTCAAAATCACGTTCCTTCTATCGTCGTATAACTCATCGTTGCTATCCATTCCGCGGCTCGGAGGTGACAGCGGCATCTGAATAGGTGAAGAGAAAATCAATGGATCAACAGTATGGTTCACTGGGAGACCAACTGATCTATAACGATACCGATGTGATGATTGGTCCATTGCGCGCCACAAGGTTCAACATCCTTTGAGATGAGGTTGTTTACATTCCTCAAGAACACCTGTTGAAATATACGCGCCCGCTGCCCTCCGCACAATACATCCAAACACCAATGGAATGGGACATCCAGACACCAATCACATACCACATCCAGCTACACAACTTCAAACATACAACGGATAAAGGTGTCTTACAGTCTATAGTACATGGAATAGTGTGTATGTATGTGCTCAAGATCGATGTCACACATTGTGCTCTTTCATACGTGCTTCTCTTTCCTCCCTGTTGCGTCTTCTGATCTCTTCCATTCTTTGATAACTCTCTTCATCGTCATCAGAAGAGGAGCCATCTTCATCCACAAGCGGAGACGATACAGTCGGGGTTGAAATAGTAGAGGACTCTACAGATGGTGTGCGTGTTGATCTCTTAAGTCCAAGTGCAGCCATTCTCTCTTGCATCTTCTTTTTTGCCTGTTCTTTGATGTATGCCTTTCTTTCTTCTGCGCTTGAAAAGGTTGGTCTTGATGAGGATCTCTCGGTCTGTGATCCAGAAACAGTTTGAAATGATGAGACATTCGCTGGAGATCCAACAGTTGGTGAGCCTTCAGCTGGTGAGCTGACTGTAGGAGGAATATTTGCAGGAGGGCTCACAACAGGTGATTCATAAACAGGAGGGTTCACAATTGGTGCACTAGGTCTAACTCTTTCCTTAATATCTTCAACTCTAAACTCCTTCACTATTTGTTGCACTTCAGGGTGCACGCCAACCCCTAGGACCCATTTCTTGTACTCATCATTATCAACATTAACCTTGAGTTCTTTCAATACACTTGAGGAAATGTCCTTGATCGAGCTCTCGACATCACGAATCATCTGTTGGTTTTTTGAACTCTCTTCTTGGATCTTAACAGCCTCGGTGCTTAAACTAGTAGCATCCTCGGCAAGTTTCTCGAGGTTTGGATCGATTGGTTTACCAGTCAATTTGGCCATTTTCTGTGCTAGTAACAGTTTACTTTTGGCCTTACGTCTATCAGCGTCGGTGATTTCACCATTTGGTCCTGTTCCAATCAATGCACTTGGATTATTCAATCTGAACAACTCTAACTTAAGAGCCTGGATGGCTTTCTCCATAGATAGGATCTCCCCAATGAGATATGGAGCGTTATCCGTCAACTGCTGGACTTTAGACTTTAAAAGAGTGCGTTCATCGTCAACTGTACGTTTAGGAAGGTTTCTCAGTTGTTGCTTTAAAGTCTCGATGGCCAAAAGATCCTCTCTTTCACGTTCTTCGTTATCAACAGCATCTTCTTCACGTTGAACCTCAAATGCATCCAATAAGATCTTCTTCTCGTTGATTAACTTCTTCATTTGTTCGATGTTCAGCTTTTCCTCGTGTAGTACTTTATCAGAAGCCGCAGCTCTTCTTCTGTGTCTTGCAGACGAAGTTATCAACTCATCATCATTGTTCTTGAATCTTGATCCGTCAATTTTTGAATGGCTTGACTTCTTCAATGGCTTGAAACTGTCTTGAACACGCATTTTATTCTTCACGTCATCTAAGATCAGCATGCTCGAAGGTTTCAAAGAGTCTGGTAATTCATTAGGAATCTCTGCTCCATTCAATCTTTTGTATACAAGCCACATTCCCATTTGGAAAGTTTCTCTATCCAAATGAGTTTGATTAGGTCTGGCAATCAGATCCCAAACCTTCTCCAGATCTTCACGATTCAATCCAGATTTTCTAAAGATCTCGGCACAGATATCTGAGCTCAATAAACCCTTCTTTTCGGTATCGTAATTGTCAAAGATCTTGTTGAACAATTTCTTTTCCTCTGGGGTGACTTTTGCATCTGTCAAATAGCTGTAAGAGTTGACATAGTTTTGGGACTGAGCAACCAGGTTTGTAATAAAGAAACTGTTTTGACCAAACCCGGTCTTTTGTGCCTTTAGTGGTTCAAATTGGCCATTGCCTGTTCTTAATGGAACCAAGCCTGTTGTCTGTGGTTGCAGTCTAGTAGCACCTCCAGTCGGAATAGGGATCAAATTCTGTGGTTGTGGAGGAGACTGCTGGCCTGTTGCCTGAGAATTCAATGGTACTAATCCAGTTGGTTGTCTCTG